>NW_027206017.1:605000-882051 GCF_024711535.1 Dipodomys merriami
AAGTAACAACTCTATGTGACCAACAACACTTTTACCCATTGCAAATCTATTACCATCAGGTCACAACAAACCTTATAAACAAGAAAGGCTGAATATATTAAGCACCCCATAAATTCTTCTGCTTTATATCTTTTCAATATTTATTTTCGAATGATGATAACCTAATTTAATTCTGATGATATTTTTCCTCTTAAAATTAATCAAATTCTTACATGATTAAAGCCAAATGTCCTGCTTATTTAATTTAAAAAACTATAATTCACATCGTGTAAAACCAAATGTACATAAAACAACGTATCAGGAAGATTCAAGCCATATATATATATATATATATATATATATATATATATATATATATGATGGAAGATTCATACATAGTAAAATAAAAGAAACCTTAAACCAATGCCCATCATTCATTTGATCCTGCACCTCTAGTGGAAGAGGGTGATTTTACCTATAAATCATGGGAATGTCATCTCAATCCAGTCTATTCTACAGAGGCTAACCCCAAAATACCCAATGCTTCATTACTTACAAACAACTCTAGCAAGTAGACTTTATTCACATAGGATTCTCCTCCCTACAATGATAAATGGATTATGCTAATAAATTTGAAAGTAAATAGTTCAAAACAGCCTGGCTGAGAGTACAAAAGGATTTTGAGGTCTTAGAAATCTTGAAATACTTCCAGTTAAAAAGGGGCCACAGAAGGTCCATTGCTAAAGTTTTAACATGAAGTTCATAAATACGAAAGCAAAGGGATTTTCTTCTTACACACAAAAACCTCAACAAGAATTTTCGAGTGAAGCAAAATTACCAAATGTAGCACCATCTACCCAGCCAAATGTGTTGAAATGGTTTGAAAGTCTATCCCTAGAAACCAAAGTTTTGTTTCTATATCTCTGACATGTATTTATTTCAACTTTAAAACTTTAGTCTTTCATGGCTCAGAATTCCTAGTTAATCTCACAATGGCCCTACATACTGCTCTACATTAACTTTTGGAGAACTTTCCTAGAACACCAAACACATTCTTTGTGTATAAAATTTGAATAGAAAACTTAAATTGACTTTTAAAAATGAAACGAGTAAATGCTCATTCTGATATAAAATATAGGTCAACACTTCAATTTAGAGGACAATGAAGTTAATATTTAGTTGAAATTTATTTACTAATTATATATATATATATATATATATATATATATATATATATATATATATAAGTTGATAAATACGTGACATCCGTGACATCTCCTTTTAAAAAACTAAAAAATGTATTGTTTCTGAAGTAGTCATCACATACAATTTCTCTTCAACTGGCATTATTTTGGGGCTAATTTTCTAAATTAAAGAGTGTAAGAAATGTTTTTAAAAATATAATTAGTGCAGATTTCTAAGCAAACGTTTCATCTGGCTATGGATACATAATTTTTTGGTTTGTCTATTTATCTTTGTGGTGGCTATCAAACTAAGAATTTTAGGAAAACTAGGCAAACTGTCCCTAGCCATACCTAGGATTATTTTATGTTCTATTTATTTTAATTTTTGTGCTGATCTTGGGTTTGCATGCATTGCCTGAACATTGTCCCTAAAATTTTTCTGCTCAAGGTTATGACTTTAAAACTTGGGCCACAGTTCTACATCCAACCTTTTGGTTGTTAATTAGAGATAAGACTCATAGACATTCTGTCATTAGGCCCAACTTCACACCAAGCTTCTCAGTGTCCATAATATCAAGGACTATAACCATGAGCCACTGTTAGCTACATTATGTGTTTTTTAAAGCATCTGTCAATAATAATAGAAAACTATCACCATTACTAAAGGCTTAAACCTGTAAATCTAGCAATTTCAGAGGCTGAGATTGATAAGATCATGTTTTAAAACTAGACTTGTCAGACAATTCAGAGTTTCTTTGTTTAACCTGCAGGACACAGGGTTTAAATCAGGCCTAGGCACTTTATATGAGTTGCTTTTCATTAAGGCTAGTGCTCTACCTCTTGAGCCACAGTGACACTTCCAGCTTTTCCTAAGTAGATATTAGAGGGAAGTGGTAAGGAGACCTCACAGTTTGGCTCTTAACTGTCATCAAAAAACTAAGCCTTCAAAGTAGCAAATCAGAGATTCTTACCTTCAACTAAGCAGCAATGAAAATACTGAAGGTGTGATTCAAGTGGTATAGTGTCAGCCTTGCTTGGAAAAAGTTAAGGAAATTCAAGCCTCAGTATTGGCACATATGTACACAAAAGCATGCACATACATACATATAAAGGATCCTATACTCAATTCCCTGGGATTAAAAAAATAAAATATTAAATTAAATTAGGACAAAAATAAGAAATTCAAATTGCTAAAAAAAAAAAAAAAAAAAAAACTACCATAGCCGGGTGGTGGTGGCTCACACATAAAATCCTAACTACTCAGGAGGCTGAAATCTGAGGATCACGATTCAAAGCTAGCCCAGGAAGGAAAAGTCCATGAGACTCTTATCTCCAATGAACCACACAGAAAACTGGAATTGGCACTGTAGCTAAAGTGATAGAGCATTAGCCTTGAGCTGAAGAGCTTAGGGATAGCACCGAGGCCCAGAAGTCAATCCCCACGACAAATAAAAACAAACAAACAAACAAAAAACTGCCACAACTGAATTGTGACTTAGGTGCTAGATTTCTTTTTTTGTTGTTGTTTTAAATTTAATTTTATTTTATTTGTGAACATACTGTACAGAGGAGTTACAATTACATGGTCAGGATAATGCGTACATTTCTTACCAAGCATTGCAGCCTCCTCCTGTGTTTACCCTTCACATCCCTTCCCAGCCTCCCCCCTCCCCCCCAATCCCAATCCTTTTCCTTCCCCCCTTCCCCCCCCAGACCGACGTTGTAAAGCTCGTTTTGGACATGACAACTTGTACTTCTCATTGTTGCAACAGGTCCACCTGTATCCTTAAACAACTGATTTTTTCCCCATCGCTAGATCTCTTTCTTCCCATAAATGAGGTATGAGTTCAATCCCGAGTTGTTCATACCAAAGCAATCCAATAAAAGCATACTAAGAACTAACTAACAAAAAATATGTCATTCGTTGTAAAGAAAATTAAAACTTATGAAAATAATTGAAAGAGAGCTAAAAGGAGAACCATGGCTCAATAGTGAACAGCAACTTAAGCCACACCACCATTTCCAGTTTTTAGCTATTTATTGGCAAAATGAATATCACAGACATTGCTGCTTGGGATCCCTTTGAATCTGGATCCTCAGATTTCAGCCTCCTATGGAGCTGTGATTACAGGTGTAAGACACCAGCAGTCTGAGATATGCATTTATTTTGTCATGTTTTGTGGCAAATTATCACAAATTAATTTGTTTGGCCACTGAATACCAACTATTGTAGGATATAAGATTGGGCTGGTAACTTGGGTGTGGTTTGTCTATAGTAGCTGCTCAGTTTCTAGCAGGGGCCACTAGCCTATAGTCTCTCACAGAATGTGGGGATCTCTTACAAGCTTATGAGATGCTTAGTAGGGTTTAGGTTCTGTGGTGGTGAGACTGTGGTTTCTGCTTTCTGGTCTCCTATCATACAGCCACTGTTGTCAGCTCCTAGGCATCCCCATACTTTCTTGAGAAACATATTCTCCTTACTGTTTGATTCATTCTGTTTGCATCACTGACTTCTAGAAAGGCCTTAATTTGCACTCACACCTTGGAAATAACTCATACCAACTCTTGTGGGAACTACATTTGTAGAATCTGTTTAATTTTGTTATCTACCAGAGCATATAGTGGGGTTAGATCATGCCCGACTGGAAGATAAAAGACTTCCCAAGGGTCTGAGTTGTTGTGTATCACCTGACACACATTAAAAGCTATTTATTGGGGCTGGGAAGGTGGCTCAGAGGTGGAGCGCTTGCCTTGCATGCATGAGGCCCTGGGTTCGATTCCTCAGCACCAAATACGCAGAAAAAAAAAGCCGGAAGTGGCATTGTGGCTCAATTGGTACAGTGCTAGCCTTGAGCTGAAGAGATGAGGGACAGCGCCCAGGCCAGAGTTCAGGCCCATGACCGGACCCCCCCCCCAAAAAAAAAGCTATTTATTATCTGGGCACTGGTGGCTCATTCCTGTAATCCTAGCTATCTGGAGGATGAAATCTGAGGTTCCCAGTTCAAAGGCAGCCTGGGAATGAAAGGTTTAACTCCAATAAACCACTCAGAAAGCTGGAAGTGGTACTGTAGCTCAACTGGTATAGCACTCACTTTGAGCTGAAGAGCTGAAGGATTGCGCAGAAACCAGAGTTGAATCCTCAGAATTAAAAAAAGAAAAACATTGGAAAAAGCTATTTATTATTCTAAGTGTCCTCAATTTCAGACACTGGTAATGTTGAGTTATTGTTTGACATTAACCAATGAAGTGTGAAATTTAAGAAAATGAAAGATAGTTCCTTGGGTGGAGTGGAAAATATTTTGGCAGTTATAGGTAATGAAACACAGTTAGGAGTTAAATTGAGGATAGATTCAAGAGCAATGGCCGTGGCTTCAGAGATGGGACAGAGCTAAACATGTTAGACATATGTTAAAAAGAGGACATGGGGCTTGGAATGTGGTTTAGTGGTAGAGTGCTTTCCTAGCATGCATGTAGCCCTGGGTTCAATTACTTAGTACCACATAAACAGAAAAAGCCAGAAGTTGCCCTGTGGCTCAGGTCAAAGGGTGCAAGGCTTGTGCAAAAAAGAAGCTCAGTGACAGTGCCCAGGCCCTCAGTTCATGCTCCAGGACTGCCAAAAAATAAAAAGACAGAACATGTCAATAATGAATGAGGGAGGGATCCAGAAACCAAATTCCTCACTGAATATTTTCTCTATTTCAATATCATTCCAGAGAGAAAAATGAGGCATAAAGATGGTCCAGAAAGAACATATCTTATGAAGTAATACAAGATTCTTTAAAAAAAAAATATGGAACGCTTCACATATTTGCATGTCATCCTTGTGCAGGGACCATGCTAATCTCTGTATCATTCCAATTTTAGTATATGTGCTGCCAAAGTGAGCACTACAAAAAAATTTTTTTACTGAAACTGGCCTGTAGAGACAATCCATTAGACATAATTGTGACTTGCAATAGCATAAGAGCTCATTGTAATAGCACAAATGCTTTGTGGATATTATGTATGGGTCCTGAGCCTTGATAAAAGCCTAGGTGCTATTCCTATGTTTTTCCTCAAGAATATTACTCTATTACTTAAACCACAGCTCCATTTCTGACTTTTCTGGTGATGAAATGGAGATAAGAGTGTCATGGACTTTTCCTGGCTCACCTGGCATAACATTGGGATAACATTGGGTTAATACCTGGGATAACATTAATAATGTCAAAAATCTCAGCATTCTGAAGAGCTAGAATTATAGTTATGAGCCTTTAGTACACAGAGAAATATTTCTTTTTCAGTGGAATGAATTAAGAATACAGATTCTTAAGGAAGATTCACCCTCAGTACTAAGTAAATCATCAAGAACAGTTCACGTGGATACACACACACACACACACACACACACACACACACACACACACACACACAAGCACACAACCAGACACACAAACCCACATAAACATCTCAGGGATCTGTATCTCTTTCCCCTAAAGAGTAGTATGGTCTAATGGGCAAACTGTGGTGTCACAGTCATGTAATCCCAGATATTGAGAGGTAGAGGTATAGGAGCATGGGGTACTAAGGGTGACTTGGGTGAAGTTAGCACAAGATCCTATATGAAAAGCAAACTGAGAAAGAAAGAAAAAGAGTTGGGTGCATGTAGGCACAAGTGGCAAGTTATGTGCCTAGTAAGTTTAAGGCCCTCAGTTTAATCCTCAGTTCCATGAAAAAGACAAAAGGAATAAAATCTCAGTCCATTTTGTCATTGTTTAAAATCAATTAACCTGTATACTTCATGAGGAATATAAGGTCTATTTCAAGCCTAATAGTAGTAGCTGGAAAGTCTATATAGCATGGTAGCACATGGGACAAGGCCCCGTAGGTGCATCATATCACAGAGGATCTCAGCATTATGGCATGTGCTAGAATGACAGGGATTAAGGGGCATAGGTTGCTTTTAACAACTGATAACAGTGATAACGTTAGTCCCTTGAGAGTTGATGAGATAACATTTATCCATTTATGACTGAAACATCTTTTAAGGTTTCTACCTCCTGACACTGCTACATTGAATAGTTAAACTTCAGTATGAGCTTTGATGGTGACAGACCATTAACAGGCTTCTGACCGAGGCAGGTGAGACCATTGGAAGCCAAGGATGTTAATACAACTAGGCACCTTGGACAACTGCTTCGATCTCATTGATTCTGATATTTACTGTATTTGGGGCCATCTCACAGCCAAGATCCATCAAGTCCATGTCTGTTCCATGTGCCAGTGTCAGTTATGCTGAGTGTTACATAAACCACTAGACAATAGGGAGAAATAGGATGGAGATAGACACAAAAATGTAAGTTTGGCATTCTTCTTGGCCCTTATATAACATTAAAAGATTCATGTAGGTAAGTCATGAGAAAGCTCTATGTCGTTATAAAATACATACAGCCATATAATAACTACTCTACCACCCTGAAAGATACCTTGTAGAACAGCCTGTTTACACATAATACAGACACTCCTATGAACACAAAAGATGGAAAAAACAAACAAGTTTCGGTTTACAAAAGTAATTGTCAACCTCAGAGTCAAAGCAGACACCCTGAAAACAGTAATGGAAAGAATAGGAGAAACACTAGGTCTCCTTGGCACAAGTCAAAATTTCCTTAATAGAGACCCAGAAACACAACAAATCAAAGTTACACAAATGGGATTTCATGAAAGTGCAGAGCTTGTGCATGGCAAAGGACATACCTAGCAAAATCCATAGAAAGCCCACCGATTAGGAGAAGATTAGCCATACAACAGACAAGGATCTCATATCTAAAATGTGCTTGGAACTCACAAAAATAAAAGCTCCAACAAGAAATCCACAAAGAAACAACTGCGCAATAAATAAGTGGGCTAAAGTTTTAAAGAGAAACTTCTCTGAAGAGGAAAGGAGATGGCAAATAGACACATGAAGAAATGCTCAACATTTCTAGCCATAAAAGAAAAGCAAATCACCAAAATTACTCAAGCTGATTTAAAATTTGGCAAAGGAGCAGGGTATAAAAATAACCCTCAAAAATCAATGGCTTTTCTGTATGCCAACAATGAGAAAAGCGTGGTTGAAATCAGGAAAGCAACTCCATTCATAACAGCCCACCCAAAAAATACCTAGGAATTAATTTAACCAAAGAAGGGAAGGACCTCTATAATGTAAACTTTAAAAACATGAAAAGGGAAATCAAAACAGAACTTACAAAGTGGTAAAACCTCCCATGCTCCTGGATTGGAAAGATCAACATCTTGAAAATGGCAATATTTTCCAAGGGTTTCTACCAATTTAATGCAATACCTATCAATATTCCAACCCCTTTCTTCAAAGAATTAAAGAGGCTATCCAAAAATTCATATAGAACAATAAAAAACCCAGAATAGAAAAAAAAATCCTTAACATAAAGAACAGTGATGAAGGAATATCAATACCAAATTTCAAACTCTACTACAAAGCCATCGTAATTAAAACAGCTTGGTACTGGCACAAGAACGGACATCAGGAACAATGGAATAGAATTGAAGAGGCAGAAATGAACCTACAGATATATAGCTACCTAATCTTCGATAATGGAGCTAAAAAAATAGAATGGAAGAAAGCCTCTTAAGTAAATTGTGCTGGCAAAATTGGTTAATCACTTGTAGAAAACTAAAGCTAGATCCTTATATATCAATCTGCACCAGAATCAGCTCCAAATGGATCAAAGACTTCTGAGTCAAAGCAGACACTCTGATGGAATAGGATGGAATAGGAGAAACCCTAGGTCTCCTTGGCACAGGCCGAATTTTTTTTTAATGGAGACCCAGAAACACAACAAATCAAAGAAAGGTTGGACAAATGGGATTGCATGAAATTGCAGAGCTTCTACATGGCAAAGGACATAGTTAACAAGATCAATAGAAAGCCTATGGATTGGGAAAAGATCTTCACTAGCCATTAAACAGAAAAGAGTCTCATATCTAAAATATACCTGCAACTCAAAAAATTATATCTCCCAACAACAAATCCTCAAAGAAACCACTTCTCACTAAATAAGTGGGCTAAAGACTCAAAAAGAAACTTCTCTGAAGAGAAAAGAAGGATGGCCAATAGACACATGAAGAAATGCTCAACCTCCCTAGCCATAAAAGAAATGCAAATAAAAAGAGCAGAAGTACCATCTCACCACAGTTAGAATGGCTATAATCTAGAACTCTAATAACAACAGATTCTGGAGGGGATGTGGATAGAAGAAAACCTTACTGTATTGTTGTGGGAGTGTAAACGTGTTCAACCACTTTGGAAAGTTTATGGAGGTTCCTGAAAAGACTCCACATAGAGCTCCCCTATGACCCAGAACTAGAACTTTTGGGCATTTACCCAAATGTTCACAAACAAGATCATATTAATGCTACCAGCACGACTATGTTTATTGCAGCATTATTTACCATAACTAAGATATGGAACCCACACAGATACCCCTCAGTTGATGAATGGATCAAGAAAATGTGGTATATATACACAATTCCATGCCTCCATAGAATTTCTTTGTCCAATTTGTTAGGAAATGGAAAGACTTGGAACAAATTATATTAAGTGAAATAAGCCATACCCAAAGAAACATAGATCCCATGGTTTCCCTTATTTGCAATAACTAGTATATGTCTGAGAAAAACAGACATTTTTAGACAAGTTGATGTTAGGCGAAATGAACCCCAAGATAATTTTTTTCTTTCTTGTGATTGTTTCCAACATATTTATAAATTGATTTCTTTGTTGCTTTCTTTGTACCTCCCCCATGGTATAACTCCTGTTTTCACTGCATTTGATTCTGGTACCCTGCATCTTGTATATACATTTTTCTAATTTGGAGAAGGTAAGGGAAAACATAAAATGCTTAAATAGGGATACGGGTTGACCCATTGTAAAAATGCAATGTACAAGACCCTACGTTGAAAACAAACATTAGAACTTCGGAGGTGGGGAGAATACTCGTGGAGGTGGGAGAGAAGGAATGGTAGGGGAAAAACAAAGGAGGAGGCAACAATGCTTGATAGGAAATATACTTGATAGGAAATTACCTTACTCATTTAATTGTAGCCCCTCTGCACAGTATTTTTTTATAATAAAAGACATACAAAAATTAATTCAATGTATGATTATGGGCCAGTACTAGGATTTGAATTTATGGGCCTTCCACTTACTTTCACACTTCAAACTGGGATCTCTATCTGTCTTTATTTATTTATTTTTTAAAATCAGGAATGCTTCACAAATATGCGAGTCATTCTTGCACAAGGGCCATGCTAATCTCTGTATTGTTCCAATTTTTGTATATGTGCTGCCAAAGTGAGCAATCTTTAATTTTTTGTTGATCTTTTTTTCAAGGATAAATCTAATAACACTGTCCCCTAATTTTGTATAAAATAAGTTTTGGACATATATTTAATATGTAATATATTTGTGTGATATACACGTATATACATACTATTTATCTGCAGGAGTTGGGCACACTGAAACAATTGAAGGCACTGATTTAATTTCACTGCTGTCATTCTATTTTAAGACTTTTTTAAAATCAAAACATTTATGACCATGATTTCATCGAATGTCCTGTCCAATATTGATTTGTGTGTATCAGGCAGGCTGTACCTCATCTCACACAAGAGTGCAAGAATAATAGGGTTTAACTCATTACAAGTGGCTCATCAGGACATAGGAAATATCCCTCAATTTGGTTGAGCTGATCTCCATTGTTTGTTGTATACTATGCCTCTGCTTTGGCTATGCAGTTTACCATTTCAAGATGATATTTTGTTCTTTTGGAGACAGATGAATGGAGAAATGTATGTGGCCTCCAAGACAATTACCTGTATAAGGTTAAAATTCATACTTTCAAATGGGATATTTGCCATCCCTGTAGAATACAAATGAGGACTCCCACGCACCAGCTATCTACTTTGCAGCCATTGTAATATTCATGGAAGCAATATTTTATAGGGACAAAATTAAGGTACCAAATATGTCCTTCAGCAACTACCCTACGGAAATCCTTATGCTCATGCCAAAGTCATTGAACTTCACATTGCCTTTGTCATCCAACACGATGTTATTGGGTTTAATGTTTCAGTTATTTTCAGTTTCATTAAAGTAGTGCACAGTCCTCACAATCTGTTTGAATAAACTCCTGACTTCATTCTTGAAAAGGCAGTATGATTTTCACATTTGTCTAAGGAGGTCTCTGGATGGCCAGTTCCACTACCAAATATTTGTGCTCATCCATTTCCCTCACCTGGTATGACCTGATCATGTTTGGGTGACGGAAAATCTTAATAATGTCCATCTCATTTAAAAATTTTTTGTGGGTCCTGGGGCTTGAACTCTAGGGCCTAGGCATTGTCACTGAACTCTTCAGGTTATGTCTACTGCTCTACCACTTGAGCCACAGCACCACTTCCAGCTCTTTCTGTTTATGTGGTGTTGAGGAATCGAACCCAGGGCCTCATTTATGTAAGGCAAACATATACCGCTGAGCAACCTTCCCGGCCTGTCCATCTCATGTTTGATTTAACAATTGTTGAACTCTCATCTTCAGGATTATTTTCACTACAACCTTATTGACTACGCGGTGGTGCTAGGCCAACTTTCCATATCCATAGCTTCCATAGTCAATGATTTCCTCCTTCATGCTATATTGTTCAGGGAAAATCTCCTGCCATAGCTAATGATCACCTTCAAACTATCTTGTTCATTGAAAATCTCCTTCTCTGAAGAGCTTGAGGATAATACACTATGTTCTTCCATCTTTCTGCTAAGATGGCAAGGAGTAAATCTACCTAAACTTAGCTAAGAAAATAAAAACCCCAGAGCAATAACCTAAAGGAAACTGTCAATGTAGCACTCAGTCCTGCAGGTCACCAGGAACTCTCAGCAATGTAATGGACTGCAGAGACCACTCACAATATTTGCAATGGACCAATCACAGCTTGGAATGAACCCACTGGATCTTCTGGTCTTGAGCCTGGAGGACTGTTGCCAAGGTTTCCACAGGGATGTGAGGTGCACAGAATGATGCCACTGGTGCTGCCTTGGCAGTGTTGCAGGAACATAAAGTGTATCAGAAAGTGCATTCTGTCCTTGTTGGCTTCAAGATCCTACGGTTGCTCCCAAGGATTTTGTCCTTGAGTAGTATCCATGTCCTTTTGTCTGCTCCTGCCAGAACAGTGGCCATGTGCAGGAGCATACATCAACCAGTGGCTTCCATTCACTATATGTGCAAGTCTTGGAACTTGCTCCAACAATCTAAAAACAAAGTGGAATCCTATGTATTCCTAGATGCAGGGGACACATAACGAAGAGTTCAATTGGAAACTTTCACTAAAGTGGATCCAGATTTCTTTTTATCTTGACAATAAAGAGAAAATTCAAAGAAGTTGTTAAAGTATAAGAGGTGTCCCTCTTTGTTGAATTAGAACCTTCTTGCACAACTGCTTAAAATAATATGAAAGTCCTTATTTGTTATGGACGTGATTTAGTGTTTTGGTACCATATAATAAATAATTTCTGATCTTTAAAAAGTTGTAATATCAGTATGCACTTTGGTGTGTTTTCAATGGAATCCAAGATGAGCCCCATAGCTCTTGAGTAGATCTAAAACAATATCACATTCAACAATAGCATGTGGTTGAAAGAAGGCAGGTAGTACCAGCCTACTGTAAAGTGACTATTGCCAGGATGAATCTTCTGTAGAAATACTGTTTTTTTTTTCCTTTTCAGTATTTACTAATAAAATACATCCATGTATTATTATAAATTATGTTCTCTATTCAGCTCAGTGAATTTTGACAACTATTTAATTATGTAATACTAAGAGTCCCCTAATAAAGTCAAAAAATGGGCACTTTTGTCATTTACATTAAAATGCAAAGAAAATAAGTCCAAGTAAGTTTTATACTTAGGTGGATAATGGAAAACAGCTGTTTTCTCACTCAGAAATTGAATCCAATAGGGTATTTCATGGCATCCATAATCTGAAAAGCTGCTCTAACTTTTGCCTTTTAAAGACCTCATCAGTTAACTCAAGATATTCAATGTCTTCTTCTTTAAATGTAGAATGACTGATGTCAAAAGGATAGTGGTATCGCTTCAGAATCATCTGATACTGTATCAAAATGCCCTATGCCATACATCTCCATGAAGTGGGTTATTAACATCTATAGGAGTGAGAAAAAATAGAGCATCAACATTTCTCATGATAGTTTCCTCTGAGATAATTTACATCAGAATCCTTGAAATCCATAAGGCAATGTGTTGATAAATTCAAAGTGAAGAACAAGGCCTGGAGTAGGGAACTTAGATGGTAGAACCCCTAACTAAACAATTGGAGGTCCTCCGCTTGAACTCTCCTACTGCCAAATCCATGAGTCTTCCTGTAGAGAAAGAGGTATAGCTGTTTATTTCAATTCCATTGTGATGCTATAACAAAACTCCTTAAGACAAGGTCCCAATAGCTTAGAGAAACTTATGGGTACTCAACAGAAATTCTGAAGGACATTATCTAGAACCAAGAAAATTCAATATGCTGAGAGGTCAGCTTCACCAGGCCTTTAATGTGTTCCCTTGTTGCTGCATTCTCACATGGTCGAAAGGCTAGAAACTTATTTAAAAGAAAATAACAGAGCTGAGAGACTTCTTCCCACCATCCAGATGAAGTTTAATTTGTATCAGATTATTATTTCTTCTGTCATGTCCCTCCTCCTCGTTTTTTGTTGTGCTTTTTTTTTTTAGCTGACTATCCTTGAACACTTGAACCACGAAAGAACGGATGTTTAGATTCCAAGTATGTACCCCCAAAATCATCTGTTGCTACTTCTTCTTTGGAAGTAAACCACTTACTTGCCCCAACCCCTGTGCTTTATTTTCCTTCATGTATCATTTTTTAAAGTTTTTGGTCTATTTTGTATTTTGCAGGTGATTTAACAAGGACCCTTCACAAATAGTAGGTGAATACTCGACCACTAAGATTCAAATTCCCTGCATAGATTTTTTATTTTTTATTTATTTTTAATTTTATTATTTTTTAAACAAATTTTTTATTATAAAAAAAAACTGTATGGAGTGGTTCCAGTTACATGAGCAAGGTAATGAGTACATTTCTTATCAAGCATTGTTGCCTCCTCCTTTGTTTTTCCCCTACAATTCCTTTCCTCCAACCTCCACAACTACACTCTAACCACCTAAATTTTGTTTGTTTGAGATGTACAGGATTATTTATTTCTTCATTATTAGACTTCGTGTGTACCCAACTTACTGAAAGCATGTAAAAGTGTAAAACGGTAAATATGTTTGAATTTTTATGTAGACTACCATGCAATCTTGCTCACAAATCACAATATTTTCCTTCCATTGCAATCTTATGCAATCTTCTGTGATCTTGTTGTTGTTGTTGTTGTTGTTGTTGTTGTTGTTGTTGTTGTTGTTGTTGTTGTTCTTCTTCTTCTTCTTCTTCTTCTTCTTCTTCTTCTTCTTCTTCTTCTTCTTCTTCTTCTTCTTCTTCTTCTTCTTCTCCTTCTCCTTCTCCTCCTCCTCCTCTTCCTCCTCCTCCTCCTCCTCCTCCTCCTCCTCCTCCTCCTCCTCCTCCTCATTCTCCTTCTTCTTCTTCTCAGTTAAAACATCAAATGTGTTGTCAAATGCCATCATTGATAAATTTCTCTCTTGTTTGCATCAGAAATGCCTCAGCTATTTTTAAAGAATATTATAAGTGCTTGATAGATATTCTACTTAAGCTAAAGCTATTTTCCTTGTTTCAGAATTTTCACTAATATTAAAAATATTAAATGCTTCTGTGTCAGCATCTATTGGGATTATATGGGATTTGTTCTTTACTTAGTTTAATAAATTGCATTAGATTTCCTAAATTGTAGCTATGTATGTAGGCTTGCACTTTGGTGGTAGAATAACTTGATTTCTATGTGTGAATCCTGTGTTAAATCTTCAGAAAAAACACACACAGGAAAAATGGAAAAGGAATAAATGTAATCTATCCATTTCTGATACATATTCTCTTTTTTTAGGAACTTTTGCCTTTCTCTTCATAAGTAAAATTACTATACATGCATTCTGATTTTGTCATTGCGCTTATGAAGTTAGTTAAGAAGTATTTCTTCTTTTTAAAAAATTTCTGGAGCAGTCAAATAAGAGATGCATTAGGTGAGATGGTATATATTGATTATTCCAGCTAATCATAGTCTATCCCCACAAAAAAAAGAAAGAAGAAAGCAGGAAAGAAAGAAAGCAAGCCAGCCAGCCAGCAAGCAAGCAAGCCAGCAAGCAAGCAAGCAAGCAAGCAAGCAAGCAAGCAAGCAAGCAAGCAAGAAAGAAAGAAAGAAAGAAAGAAAGAAAGAAAGAAAGAAAGAAAGAAAGAAAGAAAGAAAGACTCCCAGCCATCCAAACTAAAAAACACCATGTAAGTAAAAAGGCTTGGGGCATTACTCAAGTAGTAAAGGACTTGTATACAATGGGCAATTTTCCAGGTTTGACACCTAAAAACAGGGGAAAAATGCATTTTCTTGGACAAAATTGCACGTGAAATATTTGATTAGAGTTTTTTTTCTTTCTTTTATTTCAGAGACATAGTTTTGCTAAAACCTTTATAAAAATTTCCAATCCTCCCAATTTAACTCCTAAGAGTTGAGATTAAAAGTATAGGTTTTCACACCTAGCCTCGTTGACATTTTTTACAATAAATTGTATTGGCATAAATTCAGTATACAGAAAAGTCTAAATGTAAACAGTTTGTCTGTCCCCTCATTGTCCTACTGTTAATGAAATATACCAATATTTTATGTTTGTAAAATAAAAACACAACATTGGTGTAATGCTATTTATTAAATTGCAACCTTTACTTCATTTTGCCAATTTTTGTACTACTTTCAATTGTTTTTCTAGTATCTACTACTGTTGCTTTTTCCTCTGCCTTTCTCCTTTCTTCATGTTATCTACTCAGCTGTTTCATTGATGAGGAATATCAAAAGTAGGTTAAAATTCACCATTTGCCAGGGACCAGTATCTCGTGATCAAAGGTATTCAGAAAGCTGAGATCTGAGGATCACAGTTCAAAGCAAGCCTGATCAAGAAAGTGGTAAACTCATGAAAAAAACAGCATTTAAAAAATAACCAAACAACTGGAATGTGGCTTAGTGGTAGTGTGCTTGCATGAAGGTCTGAGTTTGATTCCTCAGTGCCACATAAACAGAAATATTTGGAAGTAGCACTGTGGCTTAAGTGCTAGAGTGCTCGCTAGCCTTGAGCAAAAGATCCTCAGGGTCAGTATCTAAGCCTTGAGCTTAAGCCCCAGGACTGGCAAAACATACAAAAAAGTAGCTCCCCTCATTGTTTTGTATGTAGTGTTCCAACTCCATGGTGCACATTATCCCTTACAGCAAAATCAATACAACAAACCAAAATTTACAATGCTCAGTATCCCATGTGGTCATCAGTCATCATATTGTACACCAGATGTGCAGAGTTAAGGAAGAAATATAAAGAAATAAAGTCACTAGGACAACCTCTCTTGAGACTATACAAGAAAAATTTATGTTCTAGCGTATCACTCTAGAAGTATCACTGAACTCTAGAAAGAAGTGTTCCAAGAATATAAGCCTTGTTCACCTTGGCTCCCACTGAGCATGAATATAAAGTTCATCATCAATAATGGTTGGACTCAAAGAGAGAATTCACAAATGGGATTGTGCCAAACTAAGAAGTTTCTGCATGGCAAAGGATATCATTAGCAAGGTAAAGAGAGCCTACGGAAGGAGAGATCTTTGCCAGGTCTATGTCAGAATATACAAAGAGCTCAATAAATTATACTAACAAAGAATTAACAACTCAATTACAGATGGGCAAACAAGCTAAGTAGAGACGTCTCAGAAGAAATAAAATTGGCCAGTAGTCATAAAAATGTTCAATATCTCTGGCCATAAAGGAAATGCAAACCAAAACACTTGAGATGGGCTAGGAAGGTGGTTCAGTGATAGAGTGCTTGCCGTGCAAACATGAGGCCCTGGGTTTGATTCCTCAGCACCACATAAGCAGAAAAAGCTGGAAGTGGTGGTGTGGTTCAAGTGGTAGTGAGCTCTATCCTTGAGCTGAGGAGCTGAGTTTCAGTGCCCTGGCCCAGAGTTCAGGTCCCACAACCGAACAAAAACAATAACAACAACACTAAAAACAGAATCACTTGACTTGCTTCTCTTTTTACATCGCATTTAAGCTTGATTATAAAATATTGTTGGTGGGAATGTAATCTTGTTTAACTACACTGAAAAACACCCACAAAACAACTTTACCTACCTTGTGGTTCAGTACTACCATTCTTGGGCATTTATCTAAAAGACTAAAAATCCCGATAAAGTAAGGCCACCTAAACATCTATGTTCATTGTCAAGGTATTTATATTGCACAAATAGCTTCAATAGATGAATGAATCAAGAAAATTATATATATATATATATATATATATATATATATATATATATATATATATATATATACAGAGTAACATTACTCATGAATTAGAATATTCCATCATTTATAAAGAAATTGATGAACTGGAAAATTTTTTGTGAAGTCAGGATGCATGTTTTCTTTCAAATGGGGAAGCTTGGTCTATATGAAAACATACAGAGTATTGTATGCACGTATACCTAAATATATTTCATGAAGTACAGTATATGTTGGAAAGAATTTAAATGCTGTAATTCTTTAGAAAATCCAACAGTACAATAAAATGTAAATGAGGAAACTGGCACTTGAATGGGGGGTAGGAGGTGAATGAAGTCACAATTTTCAATGCATATCCAATGAAACTAGGAAAATTGAGGGGAAGGAGCTGTTTCAGAGATGGGGAGATGATGAAAAAAGTATCACAGATTAGGATTCATTGTACTTACAATTAAAAATGTAATTAAAAATAATTATGCTTGATCCTACCTCCTATGATTTCCATATTCACACTTCTGAGTAGACATCCCCTTTCCAAACCATCATGAAACACCTCATCTTACTTAGAAAGGGTATAACTTTGCTGTGTCTGTGAACCAAGGAATTGTAGGCAGATTAAATTAATGCTGTCCACATATGTCAAGCCATCAATATAAGGCCAGAAACCATGAAAATATTACAAGAACTGGCAGGGGAAACACTATGACTTCTACAACACAGGTCGAAATTTTCTAACTAAAGATCCATGATCACAAGAAATCCAAGAAAGACTGGATAAACGGGATTGCATGAAACTTAAGTTTCTGCCTGACAAAGAACATACCAAGCCAAATACAAAACCCATGGAATGGGAGAAGAATTCCATGAGCTATTCATCAAACGAGATCCTAATAGGAAAAAAATATGTAGATAGCACAAAAATTGCCCCCAATAAACCATGAAATAACATCCCAATTAATAAATGAGGTAATGACCTAAAGACAAACTTCTCAGAATAAGTAATTAAGGCCAATCAACACAAGAAGAAATGTTCAATATCTCTGAACATAAAGGAAATGTAAACAAAAACAACACCCTAATTCTACGTCACTGCAGTAAGGAAGGACAATAAAAACATTTTAATGTGATTAGTAACAAATGCTGTCATGGATGTGGCAAAAGGAGCTCTATCACTGCTGGTGAGGATGTAACTTGTTCAATCAGTCTGGAGACTGAGAAGTGCATATTAAGGTTTGGAGTCAACTTGTGCAGAAAGTCCATGTGTTTTTTTTATCTCCAATTGGCAACCAAAAAGTCACAAGTAGAGCTGTGGTGCAAATGAGTAAAATGGTATCTTTCATTACAAAATCTCAGGGATATTACCCACATTTGCGTTCAAGCTCCAGTACTGGCAGTGTGTGTGTGTGTGTGTGTGTGTGTGTGTGTGTGTGTGTGTGTGTGTGTGTGTGTGTCTGTGTGTCTGTGTGTCTGTGTGTCTGTGTGTGTCTGTGTATCTGTGTGTGTGTGTGTGTGTGTCTGTGTCTGTGTGTGTCTATGTCTGTGTATCTGTGTGTGTCTGTGTGTGTGGTGCATGTGGGGGGAGGGAGCTAGTGATTTCCTGATGGCATCAAATGGTTTGGTGTATTTAAAGTATTAAAAAAAACAAGGTTTAAATGTGCTTTGATTTTTTTGTGTTTCTGTATGTATGTGTCTATCCAGTATAGGTGTGGGTGTGGGTGTGTGCATCTGTATGTGCATTTATGGTTTTTCTTGCTTGTTCTCAACTTGTGTTAACAAAATGGCCAGACTTGAAAGGTGGACACTATGGTTTAATGTTATGACAATTTTCCAAGGTTTTGTTCAACAAATGATTATTTGAATAGTTTATTGAAAGATAGAGAGGGAGGAGAAAGAGAGGGAGAGAAAGACTGGAGTTCTAAATCTAAGACTGAAACATGAAACAGCCATATTCCAGAACAAGTCTGCAGAACTAGTTCCAGTGTAGTGTCTTCAGTCAGCTAGCTGTAACAAAGCCTCTATTTGGCCATAGGTGTGGATTGTAGGCAAAAAGACAATTCAGTAAAAACAAATTCAAACAGTCTGAGACACTTGCACAAGGTCTGGACATCACTTCCTCATGGGCTGCTGTTGTGCAGGCCCAATATTTGATCTGAAGAGAAACTTGGAATTACAAAAGTTAAAACCCAGTTTAGTAACCACTAAAAGGCCTGTGTAACTCCTTGGTCCTTAGACCTGATACTGTGACTTAGTGGCAAAGGCAAAAGGCAGATTTCTAGCTATTTCAGACTTCTCCCTTAGTGAACAATAAGTTACCACCTTCAGTCCTGGTTCCACCACAGACTTGGCTCAGGTCTGTGAACCTGAGTGTAGACTTTTGAATCTACATGGTGTGAATGGAAATTTGGTCTCCTACTAAGATAGAAGTTTGAGGGACTTGGATAGCTGTGGGCAAGTCTCTTTTTAATTGCCTGTTGTTTGACCACATTTAGTTTAGATGCAGGGATACATTACTAATTAGTCGCAGTGGTCACCCCAAGGTAGAGCAAGAGAGATAGAGTAGAGGGACAGTGATCAAGCTCACGCCATCTGCCATTTTATGCTGCTTTAATTGACATGTTCTTCATGTATTTTAGTAATTCAAGAATAAAAATTAACATTACATATAGATTTTTAATTGCATCTTTGTTCCTAACAAAAATTAAAAGTAAAAATGAATTTAAATAAAAAGGCAATATGGTAAGAGCAGGGGAAAGAAATGGAGCAATGATCATGGGCAGCTCCTGAAGTCTAATCTGGAGGTTGTATTTATCAACATCAGGGAATAAAATGAAACTATGTAACAAGACAGGCCTGCCTGCTTTTTCTCAGCAACAAAGCAGCCCTGTCTGCTTTCCTTAGCAACACAACAGCCCTGCCTGTCTTTCCTCATTTATGCCAGAGTCAAAGGGGTCAATAGACCATGACTAAAGGAGGAAATTAGAGCTGTCATTGACAGATAAAAAAGAACAAGCCCTGGATATGTCTGGAAACCTATAAAGCATCTGAAACCTTAAACACTTAGGCCTTTCAGAGACCAGTCTTTCACAGAAACTAAATATTCAGAGAGAAAGCCAAGATGTGTTCTGAGAACTGTAGATTCCCTTACTCAGAGAACACACAGACCTCCCAATGACAGAATCATCCCTGCCAACAATAGAACTTTCTAGTGAGGCTCAGAGAATAGAGGACACATTAAACTTTTCTCACTGCCAGAAACCAGCCCACACCCTGAGGGCACCAGGACAATATGGATTGAAGGGCTCAGCCCTGTTGCAAACAATGGATGAAGCTCAGAGGCCCACACCTATCTCGTGATGTACTCACACCTCCTAAGTGTCCAACAGCTTCCAGATAGTGTCGGCAGCCGTTCAAAAAGATAAAAAACAAGTCGTTTATATAAGGATATAGGTGGACCTATTGCAACAATGTGAAGTACAAGTTGTCATGTCGAAAACAAACTTTACAACTTGGGGGGAGGATTGGTGGAGGGGGAGGGAGGATGGGAAGGGATGGGAAGGGTAAACAAAGGAGGAGGCTACAATGCTTGATAAGAAATGTACTCACTATCTTGCCCATGTAATTGTAACCCCTCTGTACACT
The DNA here is from genome assembly GCF_024711535.1 of Dipodomys merriami. Taxonomy (NCBI): domain Eukaryota; kingdom Metazoa; phylum Chordata; class Mammalia; order Rodentia; family Heteromyidae; genus Dipodomys; species Dipodomys merriami. The sequence goes on from NW_027206017.1 coordinate 625,305, forward strand.
ATTTTCACAATAAAAAAAATTAAAATTAAAAAAAGATCAATTTGTGGTGCCCAGCTCTAAAGCCCAAACTCCGCACCCAGTGTTAGCCCTATTGAGTGACTTACAAGCCAAGTGGGGCTCTCTCATAAATTTCCTAAAACCATCGCACTCCATGATAGCATCCAGTCACATGTCTTTTGGTGACAAAGCCTCGGGGTCATTCAAGACAAAAGCAGCCATGACCTCAACTCCACCTGCCATATCAGTTCAACAAGACTTACTCTTTTGCTTGCTCAAAAGTTGGTTTAATTTTGGGATAATCTCACCAACACTGTCTCCTAATGACACTGCCCCCAAAGGGTGACTCCCTCACCCAACCAAACAGTCATACAAGCTGGAGGTGTTGTCTTTGGACAGGACAGACTAGCCTTACATGAGCCCATTTCCAGGGCCCCCTATTCTCCCAGATGTCTTGGAAGGGGCATCTGCTCCCTCCACCAGCAGGCCTACCGCTCCTCCCAGACTCGCACTGAACACAGCAGAATCTAGCCAGATGGACACTTCATGTCCATGTTGTGAGGGCTGCTGTCTCCAAGTTCTATGGTTGAGGAGATGCTAGGCAGGTTCTTTTGCTGGCAGGTGGGCCAGGGGACTCTGCAAAGCCATGCAGCAAAGATTCACCTACCAGCCTGCCCAGTGTGCAGCTGGCCAAGCCTAGTGTCTGCTTGGAGCTGCAATATTATGGAAACTTCAGATTCCCCTTGCCAGGCCAGCAATGAATTGCCCAAAAAGAGCACCAAGTACTCCTGATCCATCTACTGCAGTCTTCAGCAGTTTCCTCCCACCAGCATGGAACTCTGTGGTGCAACCAGTTTTAGAGGGATATTTCTGGATAGCAAGCAAGTCTAGTTTTTTTTTTTGGAGCCAGCAGACTACTAATATAAGCTCATCATCTGCCCCCTGCCAACCTGGACAGCCCTGCCCCACCCAGCTCCATTGCCCACCCTGTGTTTAGGGCCCCCCCTGAGCTCAGATTCTGCTCTTGAATCTGCCCATGTATTCAGAAAAGACCCCAGAGAAACCTTTGGCATTTGTTGTGCCCCTGAAGTCAGGCCACAGTGAGGCTTCTGCAGCCCCCAGCCTTGCTCCAAGCATAGCCACCAACCAGGGAATACCCCCGGTTCCAACGCAGACCTCTGATGTGTAAGAAAAAGAGGCTGTGCTTGTGCTAGCACAGTCACCAGTCAGCAGTCCTGGCACAGGGGCATCTGCTAAGGCCACCCCAAGTAGCTGTGGGGCTCTGACATCAAGACAGAGGCAGGAAGGTGCACCCATGCAGGCTGCCTTTGAGAAGCTTCTCTTACAGGAGCAGGCCTGGCGGCCTTTGAAGCAGAATATGACACTGCAGAAGAACACAGCACACTAGAAGAACCCGACAAGCAATGTCCCTGTGATTAGAGACCTGACTAAGGCAGGAAATGAGAGAGAGAAAGAGAGACAGAGAGAGACAGAGAGAGAGAGAGAGAAGCAATGTGTGCTTTATACTTATTTCAATATCCTTGCCGAGTAATGCATATTTTTATCAAGAAATAAAGAGGAGAACTTCAAACTCTAACTCTGATGAAGTAGCTAGGATCAATCTAAACTTCCTACCATAAACAATCACAAAAGTGGGAGCTATGTGAAACTATATATGTATATAAATATATATAATATAAACATGTAGGCATATATATATTCACATATACAATGTGAATATATAATGTATAATGCATATATGTATACAGAGATTTGAAGGAATAAAAACCAATACCTTCCCAATTTTGATTGAAAGCATGAACCCTCCTATGCAGCAATCTATCAGATCAAAAAAGTCAATTAACATAATTACACAGGTCCAAATTGATACATTCTAATTAAACAAAAACAGAAAACATCCCAAAGTACAAAGACACAACTCATCACACACAAGTAATCTTCAATTATATTAAGACAAATTTCTCATCAGAAACTAGATTCACTATTAGACAGTAAGGACAAAAAATTTAAAGTGTTAAAAGGACATATGTAAAACCCACCTTTCTAACAAATATACTTCCTCCAAATGTAAGAGATGTGCTAAGTACCTACCCATGGCTCAGGCCTATAATCCTAACTACTCAGGAAGGTGAATTGTGAGGGTGGTGGCTCAAAGCCACCCTGGAACATGTCCCCTCAGGAGGAAGTTGTAGGACAGAGTTGTCCTTGAGAAGGACGGAGGCCTTTGTGCAGTGCTTTTGCTGGAACAAGTCATAGAATAAGGTGGGCATCAAGAATGGAGGCTATTAGCTAGTGTCTCCAGAAAAGCAATTTATAAGATTCATGAGTCTTCTAGAAAATCAGAGGATTTTGACCACTGTACTACTGGTTTTAGAAATGCCACGAGAATGACCAGAGCAATATGAAGCCACATGGATTCCTTAGCAACAGTCTTTGAGGCCTAAGAGCTAGTGTTTCAATGCTGGCAGGCTGTAATTGGTCCACTTTTTCACTGACCTCACTGGCCCAGATTCTGATTGGTCCATTTCTTCTATGACGCCTAGTTGTGATTGCTCCATTGTGTGAGGTCATGCAGGATATACAGTAAGCCACTGTGCTCCAACCTATGTCAGTTAACAGAGCTTGGAGCTCTTGCTTGATGACCCCCTGGACTGAATCAAAGCTAAATGATTTTTTGGGTTGTGGGGACGGGCTGTTATTTGGATTTTGGTATTTCTTTTTACTCTTTCTGGGTTTTCCTTTACTTTATTTAATTTATTTAGGTAGACTTGCTACCTGCCATTGTAGCAGAAGGATGGAAGTACAGAAAGAATCATCCTTGAGCTCCTTGAAGGAGGAAATAATCAAACAATACCAGAAGAAAGAGCTCTTTGACACAGGTACCTATGGAAAAGTGAAGCTGGCCCATTCCCACCTCACAGACAAGGACGTGGCATTTAAAATACTCTTGAAGTGAGAGTCCTCATCATTGGATAAAGAATGAGGTGGACATTTTGAAAAATGTATGGCACAAACAAATCATCAGGTTGTACCAGGTAATGGAGAAGGAAGAGTATGTGTATCTCATCATGGAACTGGCCACTAGGGGTACCTCCTGGGGTGGATCTGAAAATTCTACCGCCTATATGAGGATGAAGCCAGGAGTCTTGTCACACATGTTGTAAGAGCTGTTCACTACTTACACCAAAACAAATCATACACGAGTACCAGACAATATCAAGGTCAGTGGATTTGGTCTGAGCATCTGGCTCACCATAGGGCAGTTGCTAATGAATGTATGTGGTGCTATCCTATTCCATCCTCCTGAAATGTTCTTGGAAGTAATGATGGCCTGGTGCAGGTGTCTCATGCCTGTAATCCTAGCTATTCAGGAGACTGAGATCTGAGGATCATGGTTCAAAGCCAGCCCAGGCTGGCTCTACCCTCTGAGCAGACTCAAAGTGATACCAAAGACTAATTTGAGTAGGAGATGGCAGAGGATAGAGGGGGCTAGCAAAATAGCTACTATTCTTCTCAGAACAAGCTGCTGAATGTGGGCCCAGATGAATAGGTTTATAAAATATGAGGTGTGCATAAATTATGACATCCACAAAAGGCTGCAATTAATATATGTCTGTCATGGATGGACACAAAATAGTCTATTTATGTGAAATATATTGACTCAATCATTCCATAAGGAAAAAGTGAATGATTAAAATTTTCTGGGGCCTTGGGTTAGGCGCTGGTGACTCACACATGTAATCCTAGCTACTCAGGAGGCTCAGATCTGAGGATCACAGTTGAAAGCCAGCCCGGGCAGGAAATTCTGTGAGACTATTATCTCCAATAAAACACTAGAAAACCGGAAGTGGTGCTGTAGCTCAAGCAGTAGAGAACTCACCTTGAGCTGAAGAGCACAGAGACAGTGCCCAACCCAGAGGTCAAACTCCATGACCGACCAAAAACAAAACAAAAAATAATTTTCTGGTGCAGGTCATTGTGTGGATTCCATCAGTATTGAAAAGAAAGTTCACAAGAAAAAGGTAATGGTTACAAAGTAGTGTGGAAATAATTAATCACTGAATTTTGTAAATACCTAGCAGGAGACCCTGTGTTCAACCCCCTGCACATACAAAAAATGCCAAATCATCCTTCTATTATCTACCTTAAGTGGTAGGTGCTCCTCTACTGTTATGATTGTATTGCTCAGAGGTTCTCTGATGGATGTTTACTCATGCTTTTACACATAATCCATTATATGAATATTGATGTTGAGTTTTAAAGTGTAATGTGTGTATTAAAATAAGGGCAATGCCTGTATTTCTAACTCAAGAGGCTAAAGCAGGAAGATCCCTATTCAGTCAAGGCTTCATAGAAAGGTACTTCCTAAATCCCCATGCTAGTGCTGAAACTGGAGGTACAATTTTTTGTAAGCAATTACAAGTGAGAGATAAGTTTCTGATCATATTAGATTTTGGTCATGACAGTTTGGAATTAATATTTACATGAATTTTAAATTTTCCCTTTTCCCCTTACTCTCTGTATGTCATTTTGAAACTTTGTAGTATGTTCCTCTTTGCTGCCCTTAAAAAAATAGGTTTCCTTTGTATCATATTAAACATGATTTTTTCTGTATTACAATTTATTATTAATTTTTGAAATTTTTTATGTTTTTTTTCTCTATCTAGATACTGGCCACTGTCTCAGAGATTTTGCTCAGTTCTGACAATTGAGCCACAGCTCAACTTCCAGCTGCTTTCTTTTTGAAGAGTCTCATGCGAACCCAGCACAACTAAAGAGGCTGAAATCTGAGGATCTTGGTTTGAAGCCAGTATGAACAGCAAAGTCTGAGGTTCTTTTTATTATTATTATTTTGCCATTGGTTGTGAGCCTGAAAACTAGGCTTTGGCACTATCCATCAGCATTCCAGCTTAAGGTTAGTGCTCTATCAATTGAGCGGCAGCAACATTTTCGGCTTTTCCTGCTTATGTGGTTCTGATGAGTCAAACCCAGGTCCTCATGCATGCAAGGCTAGCTCTGTACCACTGAGCCAACTTCCCAGATGAAGTCTGAGATTCTTATCTCCAATTAATCACCAAAAAGCTGGGGATTGTCGTACTCTAGACTTGAGTAAAACAGGGCAAGTTCAACCCCTAGTACTGGTAATTACATACACAAGTCTCATGGACTTTCTTGCTAGTGCTGGCTTTGAACTGCGGCCTGCGTAGCTAGAATCTACAGGCATGAGCAACCAGATTCTGACATTTTAATATTTTTACTCAGCTCTTTCTTGCCTTCAACCTCAATGCTTTTTAATTGTGGTCAGTAGACCTGATCTCTGGGCTTCTTTGCTGTTTCATACCTATTTTCAAGGAGGGTGGAGTTGAACCCTCAGTCTGAGTGCTGTCTTTGAGCTCTTCAGCTTAAGGTGAATGCTCTACCATTTCAGCCTCAGCAAAACTTCAGGTTTTCTGGTGTTTAACTGGAGATAAGTTCTCATTAACTTTCCTTCCCAGGTTGGTTTTGAACCATGATTTTCATATCTCAAACTCTGAATATCTAGGATTACAGGCTAGAGTCTCAGCGCCCTATGTTTACTAGCTTTTTGGCTCAAGGATTGTTTTACAACTCAACCATAGCTCCACTTCTAGCTTTTTGCTGGCTTATTGAACATAAGATTTTAATATACTTTTCTGGGTAGTCTGGCTTCAAACCATGATCCTCAGATTTCAGCTTCCTGAAGTGCTCCGATTATACACATGAACCACACACCTATTGTTCATTTAAAAACGTTAATGTGTTATTTTTTCCAATTTTTCTTTTTAAAATTTTTCTTGTTTGTTATTTTTGTTTATGTGCTAGTCCTGGGGCTACAAATCAGGCTGGATACAATACCAGAGCTTTTTCTGCAAGACTAATGGCTTACCACATGAGCCAAAATATAACTTGTGGCTATACATGTTTTGTCTTGGTGCTTGAAATAAGGCCCTGAGTGCTGTCCTAGAAATTGATTGCCCAGTTTGCCACTTGAGTCACAGTTGAACTCCAGGCTTTTTTTTTAATTCTTGGTAGCTAATTGGAGATGAGTCTTATGCAAACCCCAGCATGAATCAGTTTTTTGAAATCTGAGGATCATGGTTCAAAGCCATCTAGGGCAGGAAAGTCCATGAGACTCTTAGCTCCAATTAATCAATGAAAAGCTGGGAGTGGTGGAGCTCTATCCTTGAACAAAACAGCACAAGCTCAAGGCATAGGACAGCACACAGATGCACACACAGAGAAAGGCTCGTGGACTTTGTTGCATGGGCTAGTTTTGAACCATTATCCTCAGATTTCATCTTCTATTCATCTTCTCTTCTTTGAAATTTTATTGGTCCTGTGGCTTGACCTCTTACTCTCGGACCTGTATCTTACCGTTTACACTCAAGGCTGGTGCTTTTACAACCTCAGCCATAGCTCAAGGTTTTGTGCTGTGTGGCTGAAGATGAGTCTCAAGCATATTCCTGCCCAGACTGATTTGACGCTGCAATCCTTAGAAGTCAGCCTCTTGTATAGTAAGTATTATACACAGGGCCAGCAACATTTGTGTCATTTTAAAACTTTCATATGTGCTTGCTTCCACCTTCTTTTCTTATTGTCTTCATTGTTGCTTGTCCTATGAGTAGAAATTGCAGCTCAGATGCTGTCTCGGTGCATATATGGGACTAACCATAACATTTGGCTTTTGGGGGGAAGTTAATTGGAGACAAGAGACTCATGTAGAGCTAAGCCAGATTCGGGAAGCTGAAAATTGAGGAAAGTCCTTAACACCCTTTTCTCCAATTAACCGCTAAAAATCTGAAAGTAAGTATGCCATTAAAGAAAATAGTTAAAGTTCAAACACCAGGATTGGCACAGAGAAAGAGAGAGAGACAGAGGGAGAAAAAGAGAGATAGTTACAGAGAGAGAGAGAGAGAGATCTTATGTACTCATAGAACTGAGCTGAGCTTTAAACAATATCCTCAAATTTCAGCCTGAGTAGCTAGAATCACAGATATGAGCCACCAACGATTGGTTCATTGAAACCTCTGGTACTGCCTCTTTTTTCTCTTCTTCTAGCCTTCTTTTCATTTATTTAATTATTTTTGTGTTTGTTGGTCCTGGAGCTTGAACTCATGATAGGCCTGGCCTGATACACGACGCTCAAATCTGTCCATCATAGTTTGAAAGCAGCCTGAGCAAGGAAGTCCATGAAACTCATTTCCATTCAATCAACAAAACCTACCTCCAGTGTTGCCACCGCACACAAAACAGTCTCCTGGAATTTCTTGACTGTGTTTGCCTTTACACTGGATCTTATATTTCAGCCTCCTGCATTTCTAGAATTACACGAGCCAACAGTCCAAGGTTCTCTAATTCCAATCACTTAATTCTCTTATTGTAATCCTGAGGCTGGATCTCTGAGACAGGGCACTATTTCATAGGTTTTTCCTCAAGGCTGTTGCTTTCCAACTACAAGCACAACCTCATGTCTGGATTTTTTTGCTGATTAGTTGGATACTTAGGCACTTCCCTGCCCAGGTTGGCTACGAACAACAACCTTTAGATTTCAGCCTTCTGAATCACTAGGACTATACACATCAAGCAAAAATTCATGGATAATTTTTAAACTTTAATTGGATTTTCTCACACCTTTTTTCTTTGTTTCCCTAGCCTTGAGGCTTGAAATCAGGGCTTGGGCACTGTTCCTAAGCTTCTTTTACTGAAGGTGAGGACTCTATTTATTGAGCCATAGTGCCACTTTCAGGCTTTTCTATTTATGAGGTACTGAGGAAACAGACCCAGGAATTCAAACATGCTGGGCAAGCATTCTAGCACTAATCCATATTTCCTGCTATTCTTACACCTTTTTATTTGTATTTTTATTTCCTTGAATATGCTGGTCCTGGGTCTACAAATTAGACCAGGTGCTATCCCCGAGGTGTTTACTCAAGACTAGCAGTGAAAACATGAGCCACTGCACAACTGTGGCTATTTTTTTATGTTATTTGGTTTTAAGTAGCTACTTAGAGTTGAGTATATGAATTCTCCTATCTGGGCTGGCTTTCAACTGTGATCCTCAGATTTGAGCCTCCTGAGTAGCTATTATCACAGGTGTGTGCCACCTATGCCTAGCTCATTTTAAACTCTGAAATTGGCTCTTTCTTCTCCCACCCTCCTCCACATTTATTTATTTTATTCTTTGTATGTATGTTAGTCCTGAAGTTAATAACAAGGTCTGGGTGCTTTATCAGAAATTATTTTCTTATTTCTGCCATTGAAGCCACAGCTCAATCTCCAGGTTTTATTTTTCTTCCTTTTGGAGGTAACAGTCTCATATAAAGCCCAGCAAGACTCAGGAGGCTGAAAACTGATTATCATAGTATGAAGTCAACCCGAGCAGGAAAGTTCCTGAGATTCTTTTCATCAACTACCAAGATTCTGAGAGTGGTAGAGCTCCTACACAAATTCAAGCCCTAGGTTGGCATACACAGGAAAAAAAACCCATGGCCTTTCCTGTTTGGACTGGCCTTTAAATACTATCTTCAAACTTCAGCCTCCTGAGAGCTAAAATTATAAACATGAACCACCAGTGCCAGGCTTATTTTTTTAATCTTAAATGGTCATTTCTTCTCTTCTGTCAGTTTTGTTTTTGGTCGACTTTGGCCTGAATTCTGGACCAGGAAACTACTTCCAGAATTTCACCAAATTTCAATACTTTACAACTACTATCACACCTTCATTTCCAGCTTTTGCTAGGTAGTTGAAGATAAGAATTTCAATCACTTTCCTAACCAGTCTGGCTTTGAGTTGTGATCCTCATATTTCAACTTCCTCAGTATACACAAATAAACCAACAACCCATGGCTCATTTTGAAATAATAATTTTCTCTCTCTCATCTTTCATAATTTGTGCTCTTTTTTCTTTGTTTTTGTATGTTTTTGTGCTGGGACCTCAGCACCAGGGCCTGTGTGCTGTACCAGAGCTTTCTGTTTAAGACTAGGAATGTACCACATGAACCAGAGCACAGCTAGTGTCATATTTTTGGTGACAAATGAGACATAAGGGTCTCATGGATTCTCCTACCTCAGCTGGCCTTCAATGGTGATCCTCAGATTTCATCCTCCTGAGTAGCTGATAGAATATTGGTGAGCTAACAATGCTTGATTTATTTAAACCTCTGTCATTGGATCTTCTGCAGTTCTAGCCTCTTTTTCTTTAATTCTTCTGTGATTGTCCTGAGGCTTGACCTCATGGCCTGGTTACTGTCCCAGAAACTGATTGCCCAATTCTGCCACTTGAGCCATAACTTAATTCCCAGGCTTTTTTTTCTTTTTGACAATTAATTGGAGATAAGACTCTGAGGAAAGCCTAGCATGAATCAAGCCAGGCTGAGAAGGAAAGCTCATGAGACCGTGACCTCCAATTAACCACTGAAAATCTTGGAGTGGTAGAGCTCTGTCCTTTAGCAAACTAGCACAAGTTCAAGGAGGCTCACACACAAGCTGCAAGATGGCACACAGATGCACACATACACAGAACGTCTCATGGATTTTCTTGCATGCATTAACTTTGAATTGTGGATCCTCAGATTTCAGTCTCTCTTCTTCCACTCTCCTTTGCATTGATTGTTTGTTGTTTGTAATATTTAGTTGCCCTGCAGCTTGACCTCTGCCTCTGGGGACTGTTTCTTAGATTTTAACTGAAGGCTATTCCTTTACCACATCAGCTCTGGCTCAGGGCTTTGTGCTAGATATCTGGGATAAGCATCTCAAGCACGTTCCTACCCAGGCTGACTTGTTACCACAATCCTCAGATGTCAAACTCTTGTGTAGTTAGGATTATACACAGGACCAACAACCCTTGTGTCATTTTAAAACTTTAATATGTGCTTGTCACTAACTTCTTTGTTTACTTTTTATTATTTGCATGTGCTGCTGATCCTGGGTCTAAAATTGGGGCTCATATTCTGTCCTAGAAGTTTTTATTCAAGCATATCCTCTATTACATGAGAAACAATATAACTTTTTGGCACTTTTTGGGTGGGTGTTATTTAATTACAGACAAGAGACATGGACTCTCCTGCCTGGGCTGGCCATGAACCATCATCCTCAGATTTCAGGCTCTTGAATAGCTAGTAAAACATGTATAAGCCACCGATGCTTGATTCATTTAAGCCTTTGTCAGTTGCTCTTCCTTGGTTAGTTCTACTCATTTCTTCTATGCATGTCCTGGGGCTTGAACTCAGGGTCTGGGTGCAGTCCCAGAAAATATTTTCCCAGTTCTGCAATTTGAGCCATAGCTCAACTTCCAGCTCAATCAGGTGGCTGAAATCTGAGGAGCATGTTTCAAACCAGCCTGGGCAGGAAAGTCCATGACACTCTTATCTTCAAGTCAACACCCAAAACTGGGAATGCGAGGGCACTAAGCAAAAGATACTACAGAAACACACACACACACAGAAACACACACACACACACACACACACACACACACACACACACAAACAGAAACACACACACACAAAAAAAAAACTTTCACACATACACACACAAAGTCCCCTGGACTTTGCTTTTTGGGTTGGCTTGAAACTTGATTTCAAGATTTCTGCACCCATGGATCAACTACAGCCATGATAAATAAGCACCAGGCTTATATTTAAATTTACAATTGGCCTTTCTTCTCTTCTCCTACAATTTTTTAGCACTAAGAATTGAACTCTGGGTCAGCACTTTTTTAAATTAGCTTTTGCACCGAACACAGTAGTTTGCATATACAATCATATCTGCACATCCAGCTTTTGGTTGGGTAGTTGGGGTGAACATTTTCATGTACTTTCCTGCCCAGTCTACCTTTGAACCTAGAATGGATAGGAATACACATGGGAACCAAAAACCATGGCTCATTTTTAAATCTTAGTTTTCTCTTTTTCCCATCATTTTTAAATTAGTGGGGTTTTCTTGGTTTGTTTCTTTTGAAATGCATGTCTAGGACTTCAACTTAGAACTTGGGTGCTGCCCAAACTTTCTATTTGAGACTAGCACTCAACCGAATGAGCCAAAGTACAAATTGTAGCTTATTTTTGCTGGCAAATTAGACAATTAAGTCTCATGGACTCTCCTGCCTGTGCAAGTCATAAACGGTGAATCTTAGATTTAATTCTCCTGAGTACATTGTACAACATGTGTGAGGAACCAATGTTTGATTCATTTCAAACTCTGTCACTGACTCTTCTTTGTACTTCAATCCTCTTTTTATTTCTTCTGTTTGTTCTCCAGCTTGAACTAAGGGTCTAGGTGCTGTTCCAGAAATTTTTTCCCAGTTGAACAACAGCTAAACTCCAGGAATTTTTTGTGTTTTGGTGTTTAATTAGAAATGAATATAATGTAGAGCCAGACCAGATTTATGAAGCTGAAATCTGAGAATCAAAGTTGGTGCCAGCCTGGGCAGGAAAGTACATGATATCTACAATTATAACCACTAAAAAGCTGAGATTAGTAGAGCTTTGAGCAAAACAGTACAAGTTCAAGCAACAGGACTCACACACAGACATACTTACACACACACAAGTCTTAGGGACTTTCCTACTTGGTCTGGCCTTTAAATATTATCCAGATTTTACTTTCCTAAGTAACCAGAATTACAGTTATGAGCCACCAGTGCGGGGCTGATAGGCTCATTGCAGCCCGTAGGTATCGGTTCTTCTTATCTTCAAGCCTTCTTTGCATGTATTCATTTCATTTTTTGTGAGTGTGCTGGTGCTGGAGCCAGAACTCATGCAAGGCATGGCCTGTTTCAGGAGGCTAAAATCTGACCATCATGGTTCAAAGCCAGGCTGAGCAGGAAATCTAAGATCCTTACCTCCAATTACTGCCAAAATTGTGGGAGTATTACAGTTCTAGCACCAGGATGGCCAACAAACAACTGTCTTCTGGACTTTCCTGCTTGAGTTGGCCTTTACACTGGATACCCATATTTCTGCTTCCTGAAGTTCTAGAATTACAGGCATAAGTCACCAGCCCCAGGTTCTCTTCTTATTAACATTTTTGTGAACCTGAGGCTGGATCTCTGGGCCAGGACCCTGTTTCATAGCTTTCTCACTCAAGGCTGGTGATTTACAATTCCAATTACAGCTTCACTTCTGTTTTCATGTTTGTTTTGCTGGTGACTTGGTGATAAGAGACCATAACACTCTAAGTATCTTAGTATTTAGGATTACACTCAAAAACCAAAAACTCATGACTCATTTTGAAAATTGAATTGGAATTTCTTACACATTTCTTTATTTTCTACTTTTTATTTCCGTATGTATGCTGGGCTTCTAGCTATAAATCAGAGCCTAGGTATTGTTCCAGATCCTTTTTTTTTTTTTGCTGGTCAAGGGGCCTGAACTCTGGGCCTGGGCGCTTTCCCTCACCTCTTCAGCTTGAAGCTAGATCCCTACCACGTGTGCTATAGTGCTGCTTCTGGCGTTTCCTGCTTATGTGTTGATGAGGAATGGAACCCAGGCCTCATGCATGCATGGCAAGCACTCCCCCCTTGAATCACCTTCCCAGTCCCATCCCACTACACTTTTAATACTAGCCCTCTAATAACTGAGCCACAGCACAATTTGGAGCTTTAAAAAAAACTGTAGTTGACTAATTAGAGTTGAGTCCATGCACTCCCATTCCTTGGCTGGCCTTGAACATTGATTCTCAGATGTGAGACCCTTGAGTAAGTACAATAACAAGTGTAAGCTACCTCAGTATTGCTCATTTTCAACTCTGAAATTGGCTCTCCTTTTTCTTCTTCCTCTTTTGTTTTCATTTATTTATTTTATTCTTGTGTGTGCTAGTTCTGGAGCTTGATCACAAGGTGTGGGTCCTGTCCCAGAAATCATTGTCTCATTTCTGCCATTGGAGCTACAGGACAACCTCCAGGAGTTTTTTTTTTTTTTCTTCTTTTTGGTGGTTCACTGGAGATAAGAGTCTCATGCAAATCACAGAATGAATCAGGAAGCTGAAATCTGAGGATCACAGTTTGAATTCAGCCTGCACAGGAAATTCCATGAAACTCTTTACCACCAATTAGCTGATAGCGATCCCACTAATGAGCTGAGAGTAATAGAACACTAGCCTTGAGTAAAGTAGAACAAATTCAACTCCCATGACCGTCACACACAGAAAAAATGTCCCATGTACTTTCCTGCTTGGGCTTGCCTTTAAATGTTATTTTCTGATGAGTTCCGTGAAGATGGCAAAGGAGAAGCTGGAGGCTAAACAAGCTTTTGTATACAAAGCAGTTTTAATGTTCCAGTGAACAGTCTTAAGCCAGAGAATCAAAGAAGTTTGCCATCACAGTATAGAGAGTTAGGCCAGAGACAGAAAACTGAGGCAAGGAGACAAATCTGAGTACTTGCCGGTAGGCGTGGCTGTGGCGGTGGCGGCGGCCTTAGCCACGATACCTACAACACAGATAGTCCAGGACGAAGGTGCCAGATGTGGCGGGCGAGCAGATTCTACTCAACACCAACAAGAACTGACAAGGGGCACACATCTTCATCCTGCAGTTCACAGACCAGAGACGACCCAGGAACCAAGACTCCAGCGTGAGTAGAAGCCTGACATCCTCATTCCTTCTCAGGGAGAAGAGGAGGGAAGGCCACCCCTCCCTCCCTCTACCGGAAATCTCCATCTTTGATACTGACAAAGCCTGGCTGAGCAGCTAACTCCAAATCAGGACTTGGAAAAAAAACAAAAACAAAAACAAGAGTCATTTAGCAGGTCACAGGAACCTAACCTGACCGTCCAGGCTCAGATCCCCCCAGGGAAAAGTCAACCAGCTTGGGCCGCCAGCCCCAGCAGTGGCTTTCTTCACTGGGTAAACAGAGCCAGAGGCTGCCCCTCCCTACAGCAGCCTTGACAATCAATTGAAATTCAGTAAACATAAACCCTGAGAATGGCTCCAGGCTGGGCTATGTGAGTTTCTTAGAAGCTACCTCTTCAGGGAAGACACTGCTGAAAGGCTTCAACTGTACCCAGAACCTAGACTCCTCACAGCATATCCAAACTGGAGGAAACAGCCATGTCCCTTTTTTATGATACTGAAAGCAGATCTCCCTCTCATTGAAGTAGCCTGGAAGGAGGATCACAAATTCCTTGATAAAGCAGAGCATTTTTCTGCCTGATCAAACTGACTTAAGAAACCATCCAAGCTACAGGAATATCAAACACCTCAAGCAGACTAGAGACTCCAACAAGAGACTGGTTACGGACACAAGGGAGATACTGGATTGTCCCATCCTCCGAAAAAAATTAAAGAACTCTTTTTTGTACCTTTTATTAAAAAATTATTTTTCTAAAAGTTTTTTTTTTATTTTAATTTTTAACTATAATTTTTTTGTTTTCTCTTAACTCTTTTTCTTCTACTTGTAATTTCAATTTTAGGGGTATATGTGTGTGTACTGTTTTTTCTTTAAAATTTTTTTTTTGTTTAGCTCTACTGATCATTTGATCCTTTTTTGCTTTCCTTCTCATTCTTTTCACTTTTTTCTTTCATTATTCTTTGCAAGACTTAATTGCTGTTTTCCTCATCTTCAGATGTACCCGTAGTCGATTATTAGATCTTAGCCCCATTTTGTACACACTTAGTCCAGAAATTTATTGCTCAATTGAAAACTGCCTAGACATAAATTTCTTAATAGCAGTACTACTTTTTTATATCTATATAATATTTTAAGCATTTTTATTTTTAAGTTTGCCACAGCTCCTTTCTATCCCTTCCCTGCTCTTATTCTATCCACATTCATCTCTGAATATTGTTTTCAAATTTGCATACTTCTTAAGCATTGCACTTCTTAATTTTTAATATTTGTTGTTCTATTTTTTTCTTGTCTCTTCTCTTTCTCTTCTTCTTTTTTTTCCTCTCCCTCTGCTAGCTTTCTATCCAACCTTTTTCCTGCTTAGAGATTATGACTCAGTTAACTCACCCTCTGTCTTTCCACATCCCTCTATTCCTATTTTTATCCATATCTCTCCCTAAACCTAATAATTTCTGTTTGCCAAGTTCTTCTCTGTGGTTCATAGCCCATTAATACATACTTGTCTGATGTTGAACTAGATTGTATCTGCAGACTATTGACTGTGCAATTACACACTTTGGTTGATGTTTGCCTTAAAATAGTGTGCTAGGACAAAACTGGTTTACTTTCATCCCAAATGGGCAGAGCTCCCTGGAAAAACACAAGAAAAATGACAAGTCCAGTTATCTCAACTCCCACTCATGATAATTAGGGGACAGAAAAGATAATGAATAATCCAAAGGAGAGTTCCCAAAAAGCCCTAAAAATACTACTTGTAGACATTGTAAATGAAAAGACTGAAAACCTGCAAAGGTATGTGTCATAGGGAGAGAGAGGCAGCAAAACAAAGGTTAATACAGGAATATCATGAGCATGAGGAAGCTACTCAAAGATTGATACAGGAATTGCGTGAGAAGCTTAGAACACTCAAATAAAAATAAAGGAATGGTATGAGCAGGCTGAGAACACGCAACAAGAACTACAGGAACTGTGTTAACGTGAAATAGCTAATCAAAGAGTAATGGAGGAATTGAGAGCGGAGGATGAGTATACAGAAAGATCACCTAAGGCATTCATGGAATCCATAAACAGAGAGCTGAAAGAAGTCAGGGAGACCAGAAAGGGAATGTTCAATGGAACCCAAGAGAAATAATGGGAGTACAAGTAAACCATAACCAATCAAATAAGTGATTTGAGAATAAACAATAAACACCAAATTAAGGAAGGAAAGAAGTTCATACAAGATCTAAAACAAAGCTCCAACAAAAAATTTGAATCCATGAAAGCCGACCAACTACAAGGAAAAGAAATAAAAAAAGTAGAAAGTCTTAATAGGTTAGACTATGCAGAATATCGAATCTCTGGAATTGAAGGCCACCTAGATATTACAGAGAAAGGACATACAAGCATCTAAGACAAATACAAGAAATATGATAGATCTATTCAACACTTGGAAGATACCATCAGATGGCCTAAAACGAGGATAATGGGTGTAGAGGAGCACCTAGAGACAGAAGTTAATGGTCTAGGAAATTTGTTTAACAGGATCGTAGGAGAGAACTTCCTAAACATGCAAAAAGATAGGCCTCTTCAGATACAAGAAGCTTTTAAAACTCCAAATAGACCAGAATAGGACATCCCACCATCACATTACAATCCACACAGGATCAATTCAGACCAAGGAAAAGATCCTTAAAGCTGTCAAGGAGAAAAGAACAATCGCCTATAAAGGGAAACCAATTTGATTCACCTCATATTTCTCAGTGGGCACAATCAAAGCAAGAAGGGCTTGAAATTCTGCACCCAGCTACACTCTCCTTCATAATCGAAGGTCAAATAAAAACCTTCCATATCAAAGAAAAATTGAAACAATGTATCTCCACCAAACCAGACCTGCAAAAGATCCTTAAAGATGTCCTACACATAGAAAACCAACAAGACCACAATAAAGGCCAAGAAACCTCACCCAAACTGAGAATCCAAGAACCATAGGAAGAACCCAGTTTTTCCAGCCCCTAAGAAGATGGATAACATGGCAGGAACTCCCAAATACTTGTCTCTCAACATTAACAATCTTAACTCTCCAATTATGCGACATACACTGTCTAGTTGGACTAAAAAGCATGATCCTTCAATCAGGTGCCTTCAGGAGTCACATCTTTCCCATAAACACAAACATGTTTTCAGTTTGAAATGCTGGAACAAAATCTACCAAGCAAACGGCCCCCATAAACAGGCGGGAGTTGTAATCCTAATATCAGATAAAATAGACTTCAAATTAAAATTTGTGAGAAGAGATAAAGAAGGTCACTACATACTGATTAAGGGATCTCTCCTTCAGCAGGATATTACAATTCCAAATATCTATTCACCAAACAATAGAGAACCCAAATTTATCCAAGAAACACTACTTTCCCTCAAATCTCACATAGATCCAAAGGCAATAATTGTTGGGTACTTTAACACACTACTTTCCCCATTAGACAGATCAACTCGACCAAAACTCCACAGAAAAACCACAGATCTAAACAACTGCATAGATCAACTATATTTAACAGACATCTACCGAATATTTCACCCAGCAGCATCAGAATACACGTTTTTTCTCAGCAACACACGGAACATTTTCCAAAATAGACCACATTTTAGGCCACAAAGCAAACTTGTCCAAATTCAGAAACATTGAAGTTTTACTTTGCATTCTCTCAGACAGAAAGGGAAGCAAATTAATACTCAACACCAAAAGCCATCAAAGAAAATCCTGTAACACATGGAGGCTGAACAACACACTCTTGAATCACCAGTGGGTCATGGAAGAGATTAGAAAGGAAATTCAAATGTTCATGATATTCAACAAAAATGAACAAAAAAAATTACCAGCTCCTCTGGGACACAGCAAAAGCAGTACTCATGGGCAAGTATATAGCTCTGAGCACCTACATCAACAAATTGGAGAGATCTGAAACCAACAATTTAATGAGACATCTGAGCCTCCTTTATAAAGAGCAGCAAGATAAACCCCAATCCAGTAGATGGAAAAAATAATTAAAATTAAATCAGAATTAAATGAATTAGAATCCAAAAAAAACTTAGAAGGTATCAACAAAACAGAGTTGGTTCTTCGAAAAAATTTTTAAAAATGACAGATCCTTAGCAAAACTTACCAGAAAAAGAAGAGAACACACCCAAACAAATAAACTCAGAGATGGGAATGAAAACATCACCACAGAAACATCCAAGATTCAGAACATCATAAGGGAATTCTTCTCAAAACTTTATGCTAATAAGTTTGAGAACTTGACAGAAATGGACCTTTTCCTAGCAAATATTTGCATGCCGGGACTAAAACAACATAAGTTTAATCATCTTAACAGAACCATATCAAGCATTGAAATAGAAATAGCAATAAGACACCTCCCATCTAAGAAAAACCTAGGACCAGTTGCCTTTACAACGGAATTCTACAAGGCCTTCAAAGCAGAGCTCACACCAATACTCCTCCAACTGTTCAATGAAAGTGAAAGAGAAATTTCACTACTGAACTTATTCTATGAAGCCATCATGACCCTCATCCCCAAACCAGGCAGGGACTCATCAAAGAAAGAGTACTATAGACCTATTTCTTTGGTGAACATTGATGTAAAACTTCTCAGCAAAATTCTGGCCAATAGACTTCAACAATTCATCCAAAAAATCATACACCACGATCAAACCGTATTCATTTCAGGGATGCAAAGCTGTTTCAATAGATGAAAATCAGTTAATATTATTCATCACATCAACAGGAGCAAGGATAAGAACTACATGGTTATCTCAATAGATGCAGAACAAGCATTTGACAAGATCCAACATCCCTTTATGAAGAAGGTTTTGGAAAAATTAGGAATCCATGGAACATTCCTCAATAAAATAAAGGCTGACAAATCTACAGCCAGGATTATACTTAATTGTGAAAAACTACAGCCATTTCCTCTTTACTAAGGAATCAGACAAGGATGGCCACTCTCTCCACTGCTCTTCAATCTGGTTTTAGAATGCTTAGGTACAACAATAAGACAAGATGCAAACTTAAAGGGGATCCAAATTGGGAAAGAAGAAGTAAAACTCTCTCTCTTTGAAGATGACATTATCTTGTATTTAAAGAATCACATAGACGACAGTCCCAAATTTCACCAGCTGATTCAAAGCTTTGCAAAGTAGCAGGGTATAAAATTAACCCCCCCAAGTCAATGGCTTTTCTGTATGCCAACAATGAGAAAAGTGTGGCTGAAATTCGGAAAGCAACCCCATTTGTAATAGCCCCACAAAAAATAAAATACCTAGGAATTAACCAAAGAATTGCAGGACCTCTATGATGAAAACTTTAAAAACTTAAAATAGGAAATCAAAACAGAACTTAGAAAGTGGCAAAAACCCCTATGCTCCTGGTTTAGAAAGATCATCATCTTAAAAATGGCAATACATCCCAAATTCAATGTGATACCTGAAAGGTTAGAATATGTGAGGCAGTGACCATTTGTTGCTTGTTTTAGAGTAGAGCAACACGTAGTACTAAACCACCTGGTTGTGTGCCCTTATAAGACCTGCAAATCCTAGGCTTGGGGCTCTCCTCCTGGGCTTCCCTGTGTTAGAGCGTAGGGTGAGGCCTGAGATGCAGCCCATCATTTAAATGAAACAGCTGTAGAGTCTGACTCTTGGTGGTCTTCTTGGTGGGTGTCCTGCGAACCTGGCATAACATTAGTGGGGGCTCATCCAGGATCCCCGCAAAGACCCCAGAGACTTCAGACTCCAAAGGTAAAACTGTGCTTTCTTTGTTAATTTGTCTTGTCCTGTCATTTGTCTGTTTTGCTTTCATTTTCTCTTGTGAGGATGGCCGCTCCGATTCCTAAAGGGTTGTCGAAGGGGACGGACTTGCTCTACAAACCTGGAGGAACTGGGAGATGTCCCAGATGCTCTTTTGGGGCCGGGGTAACCCTGCTGTGTGGAGCTGGGGTCTTTGGAACCCCACCGTGTGGGGCGGGAGGATCCCCGCCATGTGGGTGGGGAGGGTCATTGGAACCCCGCCGTGTGAAGCTTTTTTTCATAACTGTCAGGCCTGTGTGTGTTTTATTTGTACTGTTTATTGTTTGTTTTTTTTCTGTGAGGCTGATGGGACTGGAAAACATGGGCATCACTCCATCTGGCCTCCTACACTTACAGAAAGAAACTAAGATAGAGGAAACGAAATTGTACCTCCCAGTGTTTCAGGGAGATAACATGGAAGAAATGTTTCCTCTCCCATACTCCCAGGTTCCTTTTGCAGAATCTGAGAATGATCAAGAGGAGGAGGGAACTATAGAACCCTCGGCACCTGCCTTTAAAATTTCTGAGGGGCTAGTTACTCGAAGATGCCATGGTATCAACCCCCCTTTTAATGCAGCTGTTTTTGCCTTAAAAGGTGTAAGTCCTGTGGATGCGGAGGGTCAACAGCAACTCCAATATTGGCCATTTTCTACTAGTGATCTATACAATTGGCTCACCCAAAATGCCCCCTTTTCTTAGAAACCCCAGGATTTAATTCATTTCCTTGAAATTATTCTCTTTACTCATCAGCCCACTTGGGATGCTTGCAGTCAGCTTTTACAGGTCCTTTTTACCACCGAAGAGAGAGATGGTATCCGAGAGGCAGCCCGGAAACATATCCCTGTCCCGACAGGAGCGCCCACCGTGGATCCTGCCCTGATAGCTGCCTATTTTCCTGAGATCCAACCAACATGGGACTACAATATGGATGAAGGTAAGGAGTGACTCCTCATCTACCACCAGGCTCTGTTGGCAGGTCTCAAGGCAGCGGCTCGCAAACCTATTACTATGGCCAAGGTTTATGATGTAAGACAGGGAGGAAGTGAAAGTCCGGCAGAATATATTGAGAGGCTTATGGAAGCTTTTAGTCAATATACACCATATGATCTTGAGAAGGAGGAGTCGCTCAGATGATTATGTTTGCCTATACAAATCAAGCTGCACCAAACATAAAGTGAAAGTTGCAAGCTCTAGACAGATTTGGTGAAAAGTCTATTAGGGATCTAGTAGCCATGGCAGAAAAGGTTTACAATAAGAGAGAGACTGGAGCAAAGACAGAAAAGGAAAGAGAGAGAACATGAAATTGAGCGTGAAAAGAGAGACTGGGCAAAGGAAAAGAGGCCAGATTTGTTGGACTCAACACTATCGCATGCTGAGCATACCTGGTTCACAGATGGCAGCAGTTTCATTCGAGATGGAAAAAGGTATGCAGGCGCAGCAGTCACCACGGACACTGAGGTAGTGTGGGCAGAAGCTCTCCTCCAGAGAACATCTGCACAAAGAGCAGAACTAGTGGCACTAACAAAAGCCATACAAATGGGAAAAGGGAAGAGACTACACATTTACAAGGACAGTCGATATGCTTTTGCCACTGTGTATGCCCATGGAGCCATTTACCAAGACAGGGGGCTGCTGACAGCTGAGGGAAACAATGTTAAAAACAAACAAGAAATTTTAAACCTCATCCGGGCCATATGGGAACCAGCAAATATTGCCATTATGCACTGTCCTGGCCATCAAAAGGGAACTGATTCTATAACCAAAGGAAATAACTTGGCCGATCAGGCAGCTAAGGAGGCAGCCCTCCATCCAGAGTGGAAGTACTGACTTTAGTAGACCCAGGGCCATGAACTTTGACTCCTGAGCCTCAGTACTCCCAAGAAGACTTGGAGTAGATAAAGAAAACTCCCATGGCCTCTAAACCCCTGGACAGAGAAGGAAAAAAAAGACTGGTGGAAAAATGGTGAGGGGAAACTTATCTTGCCACAAAGATTGGGCAAAGGGATTCTTAAGAGAATCCATCGGGTCTCTCACATGGGAACCCGAAGATTGCAGGACTTGCTCTGACACTCAGAAGTAAAATTAGGCAAGGAAATCAACTCACTGAGGAAATTGTTAAAAATTGTAAAGCCTTTCAGCTTAGCAATACCCCCAATCAACAGGTTACAAAAGGAGCTCACCTCTGTGGAGATAGGCCAGGTGTGTATTGGGAAGTAGACTTCACAGAAATTAAAACTGGAAAATTTGGATATAAATATTTGCTAGTTTTTGTAGACACCTTTTCAGGATGGGTTGAAGCCTACCCAACAAAGCATGAGACCATGAACTTCGTGGCTAAGAAGATCCTGGGCTGGGAGAAATCGTACCCTGGTATGGCTTCCCATCCACCATCGGGTGGGACAATGGACCCGCCTTCTTTTCAAAAGTAAGTCAGGGAATAGCCGTGACACTGGGAAAAGATCAGGGCAGGTAGAAAGAATGAATCAGACTCTAAAAGAGACCTTAACTAAATTGGCCTTGGAGACTGGCACAGACTGGGTATTGCTCCTTTCTTTTGCCTTGTTTAGAATAATAAATTCACCCTATTGGCTTGGCTTTACTCCTTTTGAAATAATGTATGGACACACTCCACCCATTATCCCTAGCCTTCAGACTGAACTGCTTGCTGATTTTGATGATACTGAAATTCTGTGTAAGTTTGACTATTTACAGCTGGTGCATAAGAGTATGTGGCCCCAACTTAGAGCATTATATGATTCTGCTTCTATTCCTACCTCCCATTTGTTTAAACCAGGGTCAGGGTGTTTGTTCGAATGCACAATTTGAGATCCCTGGAACCACTGTGGAAGGGACCTTACATGGTGCTATTTAGCTACACCTACTGCCCTTAAGGTGGACGGCATTGCTGCTTGAATCCACTGCCCCCATGCCAGACCAGCTGACCCCTTTGCCCTGAACGACCGTGGGGAAACATGGGAAGTCTCCAAGCATCCTACACACCTCAACTAAAGAAACATGGAATGATTGTTATTGGTATACTCGTTCAAGATCAAGAGCTGTTGGAGTTTAGTTTTGGGCTAGAGCCATAAGATTGGGGCTCAGGACCAGAAGTCAAGGAGGGGGGAATGAAAGTTTAGAGTATTTGAGGCAGTGACCATTTGTTGCTTGTTTCAGAGCAGAGCAACACGAGGTGCTAAACCACCTGGTTGTGTGCCCTTATAAGACCTGAAAATCATTATCTTGGGGCTTTCCTCCTGGGCTCCACTGTGTCGGAGTGTAGAATGAGGCCTGAGCTGCAGCCCATTTAAATAAAACAGCCATAGAGTTTGACTCTCGGTGGTCTTCTTGGTGGGGATCCTGCGACCTTGACATAACAATACCTATCAATATCCCAACCTCATTCTTCAAGGAAATAGAAGAGGTAAACCAAAAATTCATTTGGAACCATAAAAGACCCCAAATAGCAAAAACGATCCTCAAAAGAAAGAAAAATGATGGAAGAATACAATACCAAATTTCAAACTCTACTACAAAGCCATTGTAATCAAAACAGCTTGGTACTGGCACAAGAATAAAACTCAGGAACAATGGAATAGAATTGAAAACCTAGAAATGAACGTACAGACCTATAGCCATCTAATCTTTGATAAGGAAGCTAAAAAAAAACAGAATGGAAGAAAGACACCCTCTTCAGTAAATTGTACTGGCAAAATTGGTTAATCACGTGTAGAAAACTAAATCTAGATCCTCATATATCACCGTGAACCAGAATCAACTCCAAATGGATCAAGAAAATGTGGTATATATACACAATGGAATTCTATGCCTCCATCAGAAAGAATGACATTGCCCCATTTGTAAGGACATGGAAAGACTTAGAAAAAATTAAATTAAGTGAAGTAAGCCAGGCCCAATGAAACATAGGTCCCATGATTTCCTTTATTTGCAATTACTAGTATATGTCTGAGACAAGCAGAAAAGGTCAGATAAGTTGATGTTAGGAATTGAACCCTAAGATATGTATTCAAATATATTTTTTCTTTCATGTGATTGTTTCTAACACATTTATAAGATTATTTCTTTGTTCCCTTCTATGTCCCTCCCCCACGGTATAACCTCTACTTTCACTGTATTTGATGTTGTTATAATTTGTGGAGGGGAAGGGAAAAAACTAATCATTTAAACAAGGATATATGTGGACCCATTGCAACAATGATACGTACAAGTTGTTATGTCGAAAACGAACTTTACAACTTTGGTGCGGGGGAGGAGGATTTGGTGGGGGGACAGGGAGGAGGATGGGATGGGAAGGGGAAACAAAGGAGGAGGCTATAATGCTTGATAAGAAATGTACTCATTATCTTGCCCATCTAATTGTAACCCTTCTGAATAGTATTTTCACAACAAAAAAAGAAAAAAATGTTATTTTCTGGCTTTAGCCTCCTATGTAGCTAATACAACCTGTGTAAGCCACCAGTGATTGATTAATTCAAAACTCTGTCACTGACTATTCCTTCCCTTCTTCTACATTTCTTTATTTCTTTTGTGCTGGTCCTGAGGCTTGAACTCAGGCTATGGTGTTCGTCTTTTTGTGTCTTTTATATAACTAGATTCAGTTTTGTTGTTCTAAAGTTTTATTTGTTTATGTTGCTATTTCTATTTTATATGAGTAAATTTATATATTACCTGTAGTCCTACAAAGTTTTTTTTTGTTGTTGTTGTTGGTCGTGGGGCTTGAACTCTGGGCCTGGGGGCAGAGCCTCAGCTATTCAGCTCAAGAAAAGCACTCTATCACTTGAGCCATAGCACCACTTCTAGGTTTCTGGAGGTTATTTGGAGATAAGTCTCACAGAGTTCCCTGCCCACGCTCACTTTGAACTGTAATCCTTAGATCTCAGCCTCCTGAGTAGCTAGGAATACAGACATGAGCCACCAGCACCTGGCCAAAGTTGTATTTTTTTGTTTTGCTTGCTTGACTGATTAGAATCTAAAATTGTTCATCTGTTGTAAAATTTGCAATAGTTTTATTGCCAAGAATAGTGAAATATTTAGAATTACGTATTTTGAGAAAATATAACCGATTAGGTTTTATTGCTTTAAAGTAAAGAATATCTCTTTTTTTGTAAACCCTGAAGTCTGAGTTCAGAACATGTAGTTATTGACAGGAACCCTCCTGTGTGAACCACATCTTTGTTCTCATTTTATAACCAATCATCTTTTATATAATTTGAAGTTCATAAGGCATCCTTTGTTAAGAATAAGTAAAATAAGCCTAAACTCCTGCCTTTTGAGTAACAAAAGAAATCCTATTATCAAGAATGTATAGACACAAAAAAATGAAACATCCTAAGAACAAAAAATCTTATCAATAAATAGGCAAGTGAATTGAATAAAGAGTTCCCCAAACAGATATAGGTGTCTAAGGAATACTTGAAAATATTCAACTTGCTTAGTAATCAAGGAAATGTAAATAAAATCTATGTTGAACTTCCATCTCTGCCTAATCAGAATGCTTCTTAAAAAAGAAAACAGGTATATTTTAGATATGAGACCCTTTTCTGTTGTATGGCTAGTGAATCTGTAGGCTTTCTCCTGATCTTGCTAGCAATGTCCTTTGACATTCAGAAGCTCTACAATTTCATGCAATCCAATGTGTATAACATTTCTTTGATTTGCTTTCTTTCTGGGTCTCCATTAAGAAAATTTCAGCCTGTGCCAAGGAGACCTAGGGTTACTCCTATTCCATCCTGTAATGTTTTCAGAGGGTCTGCTTTGTCTCCGAGGTCATTGATCCATTTGAACTTCATTCCGGTGCCAAGTGATAGATAAGGATCTAGCTTTAGTTTTCTAAACGTGATTAATCAATTTTGCCAGCACAATTTTGCCAGCACTGAAGAGGCTGTCTTTCTTCCATTCTATTTTTTAGCTCCCTTATGGAAGATTAGATGGCTATTTGTCCGTAGGTTCATTTCTGGGTTTTCAATTTTATTCCATTGGTTCAGAGGACTGTTCTTGTGCCAGTACCAAGCTGTTTTGATTACTATGGCTTTGTAGTGAAGTTCAAAATTTAGTATTGATATTCCCCCAGCACTGTTCTTTCTGTTAAGGATCATTTTTGCTATTCAGGATCTTTTATTGTTCCATATGAATTTTTGTATTGCCTCTTCTATTTCCTTGAAGGATGAGGTTGGAATATAAAACGAACAAGAGTTTCATATCTAAAATATACCTGGATCTTAAAAATTAAATCTTCCAACAACAAATCCTCAAAGAAACAACTGCCCAATAAATAAGTGGGATAAAGACTTAAAGAGAAACTTCTCTGAAGAGGAAAGAAGGATGGCCAATAGACACATGAAGAAATGCTCAACCTCCCAAGCCATAAAAGAAATGCAAATCAAAACAACATTAAGATACCACCTAACCCCAGTTAGAATGGCTAAAATCAGGAACACTAATAACAACAGATGCTGGAGGGGAGGTGAACAGAAGGGAACCTTACTACATTGTTGGTGGTAATGTAAACTTGTTCAACCAATTTGGAAATTAGTGTGAAAGTTCCTGAAAAGACTCCACATAGACCTCCCCTATGTCCCAGCAATCCCACTTTTGGGCATTTACCCAAATAATCACAAACAAGACCACACTAAAGCTACTAGCACAAATATGTTTATTTCAGCATCATTTACTATAACTAAGATCTGGAGCCAACCCAGATGCCCCTTAGTAGATAAATGGATAAAGAAAATGTGGTATTTATACACAATGGAATTCTATGCCTCCATCAGAAAGAATGACATTGTCCCCTTCTTTAGGAAATGGAAAGACTTGGAAAAAATATATTAAGTGAAGTAAACCAGGCCCAAAGAACATATGTCCCATGGTTTCCTTATTTACAATAACTAGTATATGTATGAGACAAACAGAAAAGGTCAGATAAGTTGATGTTAAGTGAAATGACCCCAAAATAAGGATTCAAATGTTTTTTTTCTTTCTTTCTATTGTTTCTAACATATTTATAAGTTGATTTCTTTGTTGCTTTGTATGTCTTTCCCCCAGGGTATAACCCCTGCTTTCACTGAATTTGATGTCGTTATAATTTGTGAAGCGGAAGGGAAAAACAAATTGTTTAAATTGGGATACGGGTGGACCCATTGCAACAATGAGATATACAAGTCATGTGGAAAAATGAACTTTACAACTTTGGCGAGGGGGGCATGGGGTGGGGTGGTGTGAGATGGGAAGGGATGGGAAGTGGAAACAAAGGATGAGGCAACAATGTTTGATAAAAAATGTACTCATTACCTTTCCCATATAATTGTAACCCCTCTGTACAGTATTTTCACAATAAAACCAAAAAATAAAGCAGAAATACTCACAAGGAGGGGGGCGGAAAGATACCCTAAACAATATTGGCAATTAAGTGAAACAGTGTAGTCCCAAAAAAATCAGTGTGGAAGTTCCACACAAGAAATCCTACATATACTCCTGAAGAAATGTAAATTATCCCTACAGTAGAGCTATCTGCACACACATTTTTTGCAGCAGATTCAAAATAATCACATTCCAGAATTGGGCACCACAGGCAGAATAGTGTGTAAAACTATTATAGCCAATTAACAATAATAAAATCTGGGAGTATACCTGTGCACCACGTGGCAGAGTACCAGACTTGATAAAAAAAAGCCAATCAAGTGATTAAGGCCCTAGGTTCAAGTCTCAGAACTGGCAAACACACACACACACACACACACACACACACACACACACACACACACACACACACACACATACAAACACACACACACACAAACACACACACAAACACACACAATCAAAGCTTACTATATTTTTTAGCCAAGTTTCTTATTCGCCTTATATCCATGTACCTATGACAGAGCTAAATATAATGGGAAAGCGATACTTATAATGATAAATTCTACTGAAGAACCCCAGTTCTTTTTCTTGTTTTGTTTTATTTATGTGGTCACTGCGTTTGAACTCACAGCCTGAGTGCTGTCCCTGAGCTTTTTAGCTCAAGGTTCGTGCTCTACAACTTAGCTAAACTGCCACTTCCAGTTTTGTGGTAGTTCATTGGAGGTAAAGAATCTCAAGGAATCAGACATCCACACACTGATTTCTAACTGCAATTCTCAGATTTCAACTTCCTGAATTGGTAGAATTAGAGGCCCAATCCACCAATGCTGGGCTAGAATCTGATTATTTTCACCACTGCTCATTGGAAAAGTTCAATTCTTTTTACTCCAGAACACTTTCCAAGCACAATTCTCTCTGGATGGCAATCGAGCAAACAGAGAGGCGCCAGTAGTTCACACCTTTAAATCCTAGCTATTGAAAAGTCTGAGACCTGAGGGTAGTGGTTCAAAGCCAATCAGGACAGGAAAATCTGGGAGACTTTTAGTCCCAATTAACACAAAAAATCCATATGTTCAGCTGTGATGCAAGCAGTAGAGCTCTACCTTGATCAAATAACTCAGGGATAGACCTCGGGCCCTGAGTTCAAGACCAAGGACCTAGCAAACCCTGGGTCCCTCCAGATCAGGCAGGTAGACAAGCATGGCATGGGATCCACATCATCTTCATCTCCATCTTGTTGGTCAGACTCCTGTGAGTCTCTCGTCCAAGGTGCTGGCTGTAGGATCTGGTCCCTGAGAGGCTTCCATTGAACTTTTCTATAATTCATGGTCCACTTTACATAATGAAGACTGCTGCCAAATAGGTGTGTGTGTGTGTGTGTGTGTGTGTGTGTGTGTGTGTGTGTGTGTGTGAACCGCACATTATAATTAACACTATGTCATAATATTCGTATGAGAATTGTGTGCTTAATCCAGGTGATAAAAAATAACTCGTACCAAAATATCCAAAAAGGGCCAGCTGATATTAGTACCAGTCATGGGTTAGTATTAACACTAGCATTACTATAAATCAGAGCACATAGAAGGACCCATCTGATCTACCAGTTGAAAATTCAAGAATCATTTCCTCCTCTGCTGCATCTCAGGCAGTCAAAGACAAATCTTTTCAACAGACTTGGGGAAGAAGGAGTTAACTCCATCTGTAAGGCCCAAAAGAATCCCCATGCTGATATATGAGTATTATCACACACACACACACACACACACACACACACACACACACACACACACTCACACACATACACAAACACACACTCACTTGTAGGTCCAGCAGTATTCTCAAGCATCTCCCCTGATCTGTGTACTCTATACAGCAAAGGCTAGAATTTGGTGGAAAAAGGAGCAGAGCACCTTGTACATACTTCACCAGCTGTTAGACTGGTCTTCCACTGCCCACTATTAGATGGATGTAATCTTTGATGCTCTGCTCTGAGCTGCAGGAAATGTGTCTTGCCTTGGGAGGACAATGAAGGGATTAGTTAATCTACACAGGTAATATGAGGATTCCTGCATCAAGAAAATACCCCTTTTAAGTGCTAGTTTATTAGAAAGCTTTGAGCACACTTGGCCAGTACTAACATATATTCATGTATTCTCCTTATTTTATTTAAATAAAAATCAATATTTATGAACTCTCATTTTTCCTTGGCTCTTCTGGTATATTCCTGTCATGTCTAATGCTTCACTTTAAAGCTTCATTCCACCTTCTCTCTGGTGAACTTTGGTGAGAGTTACCAAGTAATTTTCTTATTTAATGCAACCAAGACGAAGCTGATGAAGAAAACAGTGTTACCTTCAGGTTAGCTTAAATATCTGCTCTGATAAAGGAAGATGAGGGTCTTACAACCATCATGAAAAAGGTACTACCTCTGGAGATAGGGAATTGCATTTCCTCTGCCTTCCTAGCATCCAGAGTAACCTCTGGTCTCCCAGTAAAGGAATTCCTTTCTAAGAAAAAAAAAAAAACATTCCAACAAATTGCAGAAGGCCAGCAATCCACATTATTTCTGCTTAAGAACACTTCTCCTACCATATACTGATGATTCACACCCATATCCCTAGCCATTCAAGGGTCTGAGAGCAGAGGATCTCGGTTTAAAGATTGCTGGGGCAAGAACAGTCCATGAAACTTTTATCTCATTCACCACAAAAAGCCAGTAGGAGAGTGGTGGGCCAAGCGGTACAGGACTACCCTTGAACAAGAGCTCAAGGACAGTGCCCAGTCCTGGAGTTCAAGCCTAATGAACACACAAACACACACACACACACACACACACACACACACACACACACACACATACACAAACACACACACACACACAAGAAAAGCTCGAAGTGGAGATGAGGCTCAATAGTATAAGTTTAGTCTCTTTTTTTGGATTTTTTTATTTTAAAAATCCTTGTTAGAGGGGTTGGTTACAGTTACATGAGCAAGGTACTGATTACATTTCCTATTGAGCATTGTTGCCTCCTCCTTTGTTTTCCTCCTACCATCCCTTCCCTCCCACCTCCACAACTACCCTCCCCACCCCCCCACCCCCACCAAGGTTGTAAAGTTCATTTTCAACTTAGTGTTTTGAACATCTTATTGTTACACTGGGTCAACCCACACCCGCAAAAACACAAAGTTTAGTTTTACGTGAAATTTTTTACTAAGGGAAAATGTCAATGCCCAGAGTTCAAGCCAGAATATCAATACACATTTTCTTTAAAAAAAAGACTACTTTTGATAAGCTTACCAGACATAACTGGTTCTCTTCTTTTTATGATACTGAGGTTTGAACTCAGGACCTCATGTTTTCTAGATACACACTCTAATATTGAGCCACAGCTGTAATTCTTGCACTGTTTGTTAGACAGGGTCGCATTTCCTGCTCAGGTATTCAACTGGATTTCAGTCATCCTACTTTCCTCTGCAACTATTGCTGGGATGAGAGGTGTACACTACTATGCACAGCTTCTGTTCAGATAAGGTCTCACAGAATTCTGCCTGGGTTGACCTGAAAACATAATTTTTGCAGTCTCAGACTCCCAAAAAGCTAAGCTTATAAGTGCAGATCACTATGCTCAACTTATTGAAGCCCTAGATTCAATCACTAATACAAAAATTGAAAATAAAAATAAATTCAAATGGAAAGGCAGTATGGTAAGAGCAGGGAAAAGGGATGGAGCAATGATCCAGGGAAGCTCCTGACGTTCAATCTGATGGCTTTATTTACCAACATTGGAAAAGAAAATGAAACGATGTAACAAGAGAACCCTACATGCTTTTCCTTAGCAACCAGACAGTCCTGCCTGTCTTTTCTCATTTATGCCAGAGCCAAATGGCTCAGTAGACCACGAGTAAGGAAGGAAGTTATAGATATGTAAGATGAAAAAGAACAAGCCCTGGACATGTCTGGAAATCAAGACAGCCTCTGGAGCCTTAGAACTGTTAATATTTCAGACACTAGTATTCCAAAGAAACCAAATGTTCAGAGAGAAGGCCAAGATATGCTCTGAGGTGTATAGATTTCCTTACTCAAAGAACACACAGACCTCCCAATGACACAATCCTCCCTGCCAACAGTAGTCCTTCACAGTGAGTCTCAGGGGGTAAACACACTGCCCTTTTCTACCCACCAGACACCAGCCCACATCCTGAGAGCACTATGACAGCAGGGAGAGAGGGTTCATCCCTATAACAACCCAAGAATGAAGCTCAGAGGACCACACCTAATTACATAATGTACTCAGACCTCATGAAGTTCCAACCGCTGCCCGAAGGTGTCTTTAGCTCTTCAAAAGGATCACGCTGTGATGCCGAGCTTTACAGCCCAAACTCCCCACCCATTATTAGCCTGTTGAGTGACATACAAGCCAAGTAGGGCTCTCTGATAAATTTCCTAGAATAATCAGGCTCAATGCCAGCATCCAGTCACTTGTCCTCTGGTGACAAAGCCTCAAGACCATTCAAGAATTAAGCAGCCATCACCTCATCTCCACCTGCCATGGCAGTTCAGAAATCCTTACTCTTTTGCTCCCACAGGTTTGGTTTAATTTTGGGATAATCTCACCAACACTGTCTCCTAATATCACTGTCCCCAAAGGCTGACACCCCTACCCAAGCAAACAGTCAAACAAGCTGGAGGTCTCTTTGGGGAGGACAGACCAGCCATTCATGAGCCCATTTCCAGGGGCTTCCCATCCCCCAGAAGCTTTGGATGGGTCATCTGCTCCCTCCAGCAGCAAGCCTACCACTCTTCCCAGACCCAAACTGACCACAGTATCCTTTAATAAGCTGGAAACTCATCTCCAAGTTGGGAAAGCTGCTGTCCCCAAACTCTTTGGCTGAGATGATAGGCGGCTTCTTGTGCCTTCAGGTGGCCCAAGTTGAACCTGCAAAGCCATCCAGCAAGGTTTATCCTACCAGCCTCATCCCTTGTTCCCTTGCCAACCTGGACAGCCCTGCTCTTTCCAGCTCCGTTGCCCACCCTGTGTTTAGGGTGCCTCTGAGCTTAGTTTCTGCTTCGTGAACTTGCCCACATATTCTGAAAAGTGCACAGAGAAGCCTTTGGCATCTATTGGGCTCCAGATGTCAGACCACAGGGAGGCTTCTGCATCTCCCAGTCTTGCTGCTAGCACAGTCACCAATGGAGCAGTGCCCCCATGATCCAACGCAGACCTCTTACTTGGGTAAAAAAAGACCCTGTGCTTCTATCGCCCACAGTCAGCAGTCAGCAGTCCTGGCACATGGGCATCTAATAAGGCCACCCCAATAGCTATGGGGGCTCTGACATCAAGACATAGGCAGGCACACCCAAGCAGGCTGACGTTGGAGCAGCTCCTCTTCCAGGTGCAGGCATGGTGGCCTTTGAGGAGAATATGACAGTTCACACACTAGAAGATCACAGCACACATTATAAAAACTTGGTAAGCAATGGCCCTGTGCTCAGAGACCTGACAGAGG
This sequence comes from Dipodomys merriami, assembly GCF_024711535.1. Classification (NCBI taxonomy): domain Eukaryota; kingdom Metazoa; phylum Chordata; class Mammalia; order Rodentia; family Heteromyidae; genus Dipodomys; species Dipodomys merriami. The sequence goes on from NW_027206017.1 coordinate 657,611, forward strand.
CAGGAAATCAGAGAGAGATAGAGAGGGAGACAGACAGACAGAGAGAGAGACAGAGAGACAGAGAGACAGAGAGACAGAGAGAGAGAGAGAGAGAGAGAGAGAGAGAGAGAGAGAGAGAGAGAGAGAGAGAGAGAGAGAGAGAGAGAGGAGGGAGAGAGGGAGAGAGAACTCTAGGCTATCTCTGATTTGTACTGGTTTCAATATCCTTGCCGAGAAATGCATATTTTCATCATGAAATAAAAAGGAAAACGGCTAATTCTAACTCTGATGGAGTAGCTGGGATCAATCTAGACTTCCTCCCATAAACAATCACAGAAGTGGAAGTTATGTGAAAAATAAATATATGTATATATAAAATAAATATGTAGACATATATGTATATTCACATATATAATGTGAATATATAATGTATGTATAATGTATTATGTATATATGTATAACGTACAGGGAGAAAAAAAGAAATCATAGTGTTTGACAGAATAATGACCAAAACGTTCCCAAATTTGATTGAAAGAATGAACCCTTCTATGCAGGAATCTAGCAGCTTAAAGAAGTCAATTAACGTAAGTACACAGGTCCACACTAAGCCATTCTAATTAAACAGTCAAAGACAGAAAGCCTCCCAAAGCACAGACACAACTCATCACACGCAAGTGATCTTCAACAATGTTATGACAATTTCTCATCAGAAACTAGATTAACTATTAGACAGCAAGGGCAACAAATTTAAGGTGCTTAGAGGACATATCTAATACCAACCTTTCTTTTTTATTTTATTTTTTATTGTGAAAATACTGTACAGAGGAGTTCCAATTACATGGGCAAGATGAGTACATTTCTTATCAAGCATTGTAGCCTCCTCCTTTGTTTCCCCTTCCCATCCCTTCCCATCTTCCCCCCGCCCCCACCCAATCCTCCCCGCTTACCCCCCCACCCCCTGCACCAAAGTTTTAAAGTTCATTTTTTGACATAATGACTTGTATATCTCATTGTTGCAATGGTTCCACCTATATCCCTATTAACCTTTCTAACAAATATATATCCTTTCTCCAAATGTGAGAGATGAGCTAAGTACCTAACGATGGTTCAGGTATATAATCTTAGCTACTCAGGGAGGTGAAGATTGTGGCTCAAAGCCAGCCTGGACCTTGTCCCCTCAAGAGCAAGTTGTAGGAAAGTTACCCTTGAGTGGGATGGAGTCCTTCTTGCTTTGTCATTGCTGGAACAAGCTATAAGATAAGGTGGCCATCAAGAATAGAGGTTATTGTCTAGTGTCTACACGGATTAGATTTATGAGACTCAGGAGTTTTCTAGAAGGTCAGAGGATTTTGACCACTGATGTAGTGGTTTCAGGAATGGCATAATAGTGACCAGATCAACCACAAGCCCACATGGAGTCTTAGCAACAGTCTTTGAAAACTATAAGCTAGAGTATCAATGCTGGCAAGCTATGATTGGTCCACTTTTTCTCTGACGTCACTGGCTCAGACTTTGATTGGTCCATTTTCTCTATGGTGTCACTATGCCTGGCTGTGATAGCTCCATTTTGAGAAATCATGCAGGGTATATATGAAGCCAATGTGCTCCAACCTATGTCTTTTAACACCTCTAGGAGCTCTTGATTGGTGACCCGCTGGACTGACTAAAAGCTAAATTCGTGATTTTTTTGGTTGGGGAGGTGAATTGTCGTTTGGATTTTGGTATTTCTTTTTTACTTTTTTCTGAGGTTTCCATTATTTTATTTAGTTAATTTTAGATAGACTTGCTACCTGCCATCATAGCAGAAGGATGGAACAATACAAAGAATCCTCCTCCAGATCCTTGAAGGAGGATATCATCAAACAATAAAAGATGAAAGAGCTCATCAACCATGGTACCAATGGACAAGTGAGGCTATCCCATCCTTGCCTCACACACATGAAAGTGGCAGTTAAAATATTCCTGAAGGGAGAGTCCTCCAGTCATCAGTTAAAGAATGAGGTTGTCATTTTTAAGACGGTATGGCACAAACACATCAACAGGTTGTACCAGGTGATGGAGAAGGAAAAGTATGTGTATTTCATCATGGAATTGGCCAGTAGGGGATACCTCCTGGGGTGGATCTGAAGATCCTGCCACCTATATAAGGATGAAACCAAGAGGCTCTTCACACCAACTGTAAGTGCTGTTCACTGCCCATACCAAAACAGAATCACACACTGAAACCTTAACTACAACAACATCATGTTGGATACCAAAGGCAATATCAAGGTCAGTGGTTTGATCTGAGCATCTGGTTCACCCTGGGGCAGTTGCTATCGAATGTATGTGCTGCTGTGATATTCCACACCTAAATTTTCCTGGAAGAAAGAAATGATTGTTGGGTGTCATTGGCTTACACCTGTAAGCCTAACTATTCAGGAGATCTGAGGATCATGGTTCAAAGCCAGCTGTGGCTGGCTCTACCCTCTGAGCAAACTCATACTGATACCAAAGACTAATTTGAGGAGGAGATGTCAGTGGATAGAGTTGGCTAGCAAAATAGTTACCACTCTTGACAGAACAAGCTGCTGAATGTGGGCCCAGGAATAGAGCAGTTCAAGACAAAGGGGAGGAGAGGCCTGAGAGATATCAGAGATAACTTCACTTGAAAGCCAGAAAGCCTCTTTTTGAGATGGGAGAGATTTGTAGGTGGTCTACTAAAAGAAAGAGTTGTAAGTGGGATCCACGAATGGAAACGAAAACCCTATTTGCCCAGAAAAACCCAAGAAGACAGGTGCATCAACTGCCTTAGGTTTCCTCAGGAGGGATTCCAGGCAAGGGACACCTTGTACTGCAGTGTAAACTGAATGTTGTAGTTATCAAAGCATGTAATTTTTGTGGATTGTATCAGTTCCTTCCATTTACAAAACTACTTGAATTACTCTTGAACTACACCCTAGTCTTTAAAAATATAGTTTGTTTAATTTTATTCTGTTATTCTTTAAGATGCAGTCTCATTATATAGCCAAGTCAACTTCATAATTCTGTTGCCTAGTCTCCCAAGTTTTGGGTTAACAGGTGTGTACCTCTATGTCATGCATCATCCTATTATCTACACATTTCCTTAAGATTTAATACTTTATTTTATCCCTTGGCAGGACTACAGTTTTGATTGAGAGGCTGGTGCTGGGCAAGCAAGTGCTCTACCCCTTGACCCCTGCCCCCAGCCCTTGCTCTTCATTTTACTTTTAATAAGCTCTTATCATATTATTTTGCTTGGGTCAGCATCAGACTGTGATTGTAAGGTTTTTCCTGCTGGGAAGCTTTATTTGTGCTTTCATATATTTTGTAAATATAATTTTTCAGCCGAGCGCCAGTGGCTCACACCTATAATCCTAGGTACTCAGGAGGCTGAGATCTGAGGATTGTTGTTCAAAGCCAGCCCAGGGAGGAACATTCGTGAGACTCTTATCTCCAATAAACCACTAGAAAACAGGAAGTGGCGCTGTGGCTCAAGCAGTATAGCTCTCGCCTTGAGATGAAGAGCACAGGGACAGCGCACAAGCCTAGAGTTGAAGCCCCACGACCGACAAAAAATAAAATAAAATAAAAAATAACTTTTTATCTTATTAAAATGAAGCTACACATAGGTGTTACCTTTATATAAGTCATTTTAAAATTCAAAGCCTTATTTTAAAAGAGTAAAAATGCATAAAATCACTAAAAGTTATCTCTAGAAAAAAAAAAGACTACCAGATTAAATGTTTTTGGAGGTTGGGTCAGTGGCATTTGGTATTGTTCTCACTTCAGCTCTAGACAATGCTACATAGTTCCAGGGCTGCATGGCCTAAATAAAAACAAGTAAAAGTAAAAAAAAATGATCCTTTAGGGCACAGCTGTGGAAGATTTGAAATACTCTTGTACATTTTATTGACCATTTGTACATTTCTGTGCTGATGAAAAGTGATATAGAAATTTTGGTAGAATTTGACACGTTCTTCTAACGTAACATAGAATTACCACATTACACAGCAATTCCTTTTCTCATTGCATAACCAAAACAACAAAAGAAAAAAAAAAACTAATAGCTCATATACCAATGTTAACAGCAAAGTAAAGAATAGTCAGAAGTTTGAAATACCTGGCGTGTCTATAAGATGAAAAATTTTATAAAATATTAGGTATACATAAATGGATTATGACTTATCCACAAAAAGGCTGCAATTAATATATATCTGTCACGGATGGATACAAAAATAATCTACTATTTATGTGAAACATATTGATTAAACTATTTCATAAGAGAAAATGGAAGATTAAAATTTCTGGGACAGGACATTGGGGTTATCATTACTCTATGATTGTGTGGATTCCATCAGTATCGAAAAGACAGTTCACAAATAGAGGTAATTGTTACAATGCAGTGTGGATATAATCTCACTGAATTTTATACCTACCTATCAAGTATGAGGCCCTGTGTTCAACCCCAACACATCCAAAAAATGCTAAATCTTCCTTCTGTTACATACCTTCAGTGGTAGGTCCTTTTCTACTGTTTTGATTATATTCCTCAGAGGCTCTCTCGTGGATCTCTGATGTTTAGTTATTCTTTACAGGAAATCCATTATTTGAATATTAATTTTGAGTTTTAAAGGAAACCTCATATATTAAAATGAGGGAAATGCCTGCAGTTCTAACTCAAGAGGCTAAAGCAGGAAGATCCTTACACAGTCAAGGCTGCATAGGTAGGTCATGTCTAAATCCCCATGCTGAAAGTGGAGGGACAATTATTTGTAAGCAATTACAAGTGAGAGATAAGTTTCCAATCACATTATAATATGGTCATGTCAGCTTGTAGTTAATATCTACATGAATTTTAAAATTTTTCTTTTTTCCTTTACTCAGTATGTCATTTTGAAACTTCGTACTTTCTCATTTTCCACATTTACAAAGAAACATAATTTTCCTTTGTATCATATTAAGCATGGTTTTTGATTTTTTTCTATACTACACCTACTATTATTTATTTTTAAAAGGTTTTTTTCTCTGCCTGTAAGGACTGGCCACTGTCTCAGAGGTTTTGCTCAGTTCTGCCAATTGAGCCACAGCTCAACTTCCAGCTTCATTCATTTGAAAAGTCTCATGCAATGCTCAGCACAACTAAGGAGGCTGAAATCTGAGGATCCTGGTTTGAAGCCAGTCTGAGCAGCAAAGTCTGAGATTCTTATCTCCAATTAATCACCAAAAAACTGTGGGTAGTGGAACTCTAGCCTTGAGTAAAACAGGGCAATTCAATCTCTAGTACTGGTAATTACATGAACAAGTTTCATGGACTTTCTTCCTTGGGCTGGCTTTGCACTGTAGCCCTTAGATTTCAGCCTCCTGGGTAGTTAGGATTTACAGGCATGAGCAACCAACCACTGACTTATTTTAATATTGTTTTTTTTTCCTTTTTGTCGTTCCTGGGGCTTAAGCTCTGGTCTTTGGGTGCTGTCCCTGTGCTCTTCAGCTCAAAGCAAGCACTCTACCACTTGAGCCACAGAACCAATTCCAGTTTTCTGGTGGATTATTGGAGATAATAATCTCATGAACTTTCCTACCCCGGTTGACTTTGAACTATGATCTTCATATCTCAGCTTCCTGAGTAGCTAAGATTACAGGCAAGAGCCACCAGTGCCCTTCTGTTTCTTAGCTTTTTGACCCAAGGATGATGTTATGCAACTTCAACCACAGCTCCACTTCTAACTTAGTTTTGCTTATTGGACGTAAACTTCTAATATACTTTTCTGGGTAGACTGGCTTCAAACCATGATCCTCAAATTTCAGCTTTCTGAGGTGCTCCAATTATACACATGAACCACAAACCCATTGGTATTTGAAAACATTAATATGTTTTCCCCCTTTTGTCTTTTTAAATTTTTTCTTGCTTTTTATTTTTGTATATGTCCTAGCCCTGGGGCTACAAATCAGGGCCTGGATACAATGCCAGAGCTTTCTCTTCAAGACTAGTGGCTTACCACATGAGCCAAAATGTAGCTTGTGGCTATACTTGTTTTGTATTAGTGCTGGAACTAAAGCTCTGGGTGCTGTCCTAGAAAGTGCTTTTCCAGTTTGCATTCGGGTCACAGCTCAATTCCAGGTTTTCTTTCAATACTTGATAGTTAATAGATGAGTCTTATGCAAAGCCCACCACGAATTATTTGGCTAAAATCTGAGGATCATTGTTCAAACCAACTAAGGCAGAAAAGCCCATGAGACTCTTAGCTCCAATCAATTACTGAAAAGCTGAGAGTGGTAGAGCTCTATCCTCGAACAAAACAGAATAAGTTCAAGCCTCAGGATGGTACACAGATGCGAAAACAAAGAAAGCCTCATGAACTTTCTTGCATGGGCTAACTTTGAACCATGATTCTCAGATTTCAATATCTCTTCATCATCTTTCTGAAAATTTTATTGGTCCTGTGGTTTGACCTCTGATTCTGGGGCATATATCTTATGTTTTACACTCAAGGGTGGTGCTTTACCACCTCTGCAACAGCTCAAGGCTTTGTGCTGTGTAGGTGGAGATAAGAATCTCAAGCACATTCTTTCCCAGGCTGACTTGACACTGCAATCCTCAGTTGTCAGCCTCTTGTGTAGTGAGGATTACACACATGACCAGCAACATGTGGGTCATTTTAAATCTTTAATTTGTGCTTGCTTACACCTTCTTTTCTTATTCTTTTTTCATTTTTGCTTGTCCTGGGAGTAGAAATTGAAGCTCAGATGCTGTCTCACGACATACATGGGACCAACCATAACATTTTGCTTTTGGGGGGAGGTTAAATGGAGAGAAGAGAATCATGTAGAGCTAGGCCAGATTCAGGAGGCTGAAAATTGAGGAGAGTCCATGATACTCTTTTCTTCAATTAACCACTACAATCTGAGAATAGTCTATCATTGAGCAAAATAGTGCAAGCTCAAGCACCAGGACTGGCACACACACACACACACACACACACACACACACACACACACACACACACACACACACACACACACACACACACACACACACACCACATCTTATGAACACTTATACCTGAGCTGAGATTTAAACAGTATCCTTAAATTTCAGCCTGAGTATGTACAATGAAAGATATGAGCCACCAATGATTGGCTGATTGACACCTCTGTTACTTGGTCTTTCTTCTCTTCTTCTATCCTTCTTTTCATTTATTTCATTATTTTTGTTTTTATTGGTCTTGGAGCTCGAACTCATGCAAGGCCTGGCCTGATTCAGGAGGCTGAAATCTGGCCATCATGGTTTGAAAGCGGCTTGCGCAGGAAAATCCATGAAACTCTTATTTCCAATCAACCAACAAAAACCTATCCCCAGTGTGGCGCCACACACAAATTTCTTGATTAGGTTTGCCTTTGCACAGGATCTTAAATTTTAGCGACTTGCATTTCTAGAATTACAGACATGAGCCGACAGTCTTAAGTTCTCTACTTTGAACCAGTTATTTTTTTATTGTGATCCTGAGGCTTGATCTGTGATCCAGGGCACTGTTTCACAGGTTTTTCTCAAGGCTGGTGCTTTATAACTACAACCACAGCTTCATTTCTGGTGTTTTTTGCTGGTTATTTGGAGACTTAGGCACTTCCCTGTCCAGGCTGTCTGTGAACAACCACCTTCAGATTTCAGCTTGTGAGTCACTAAGATTACACATATTGAGCAAAAACTCATGCATGGCTCATTTTGAAATTTTAATTGGATTTTCTCACACCGTTTTTCTTTTCCTAGTCCTAGCCCAGGCCTTGGGCACTGTCCCTGAACTTCTGTTACTCCAGGTGAGAATTGTACTACTCGAGCCACAGTGCCACTTCCAGCCTTTTCTATTTATGAGGTACTGAGGAAACAAACCCAGGTATTTAAGCATGCTAGGCAAGCACTGTATCACTAAGCCACATTCCCAGCAATTCTTACAACTTTTTATTTGTATTTTTGTTTCTATGTATGCTGGTCCTGGGTCTACAAATCAGCCCAGGTGCAGCCCCAGAGGTTTTTATTGAAGACTAGCACACCAAGACATGAGCTACAGCACAACTTGTGGCTATTTTGTTTTTTTTTTTTTTTTGTTTTGTTTTAAGTAGTTACTTAGATTTGAGTCCAGGAATTCTCCTACCTGGGCTGGCTTTCAAATGTGATCTCCAGATTTGAGCCTCCCAAGTTGATACCATCACAGGTGTTTGCCACCTATACTTAGCTCATTTTAAACTCTGAAATTGGATCTTTCTTCTCCTATATTCTCTACATTTATTTATTTTATTCTTTGTGTGTGTGGGTCCTAAAGTTAATATCAAGGTCTGGGTGCTGTCCCAAAAATTATTTTCTCATTTCTGCCATTAGAGCTCAATCACAAGGTTATATTTTTCTTCCTTTTGGTGGTTAATTGGAGATAAGAATCTCATGTAAAGCCCAGAAAGACATAGAAGGCTGAAACCTGAGGATCGAAGTTGAAGCCATCCTGGGCAGGAAAGTCCATGAGACTCTTTTCATCAACTACCAAGATGCTGGGAGTAGTAGAGCTCCTACATGAATTCAAGCCACAGGTTGGCACACAAAGAAAAAAAGCCCCATGGACTTTCCTTATTGGGCTGGCCTTTAAATGGTATCTTCAGATTTCAGCCTCTTGAATAGCTAAAATGATAAGCAGGAACCATCAGACCCAAGCTTGTATTTAAATCTCAAATGGTTATTTCTGCTCTTCTTTCAGTTTTGTTTTTGGTCGACTTTGGGCTGAATTATGTACCTGGGTACTGTTTCCCAGGTTTTTCATGGAATTTCAGTACTTTACAACTACTATCACACCTTCATTTCCAGCTTTTGCTGTGTAGTTGGAGAAAAGAATTTCAGCATGTTCCTCCCCAGGCTGGCTTTGAGCTGTGATCCTCATATTTCAACTTTCTGAGTAGCTAGGAATACACAAATAAACCAACAACCGTGGCTCATTTTGAAATTATAATTTTCACTTTCTCCCATCTTTTATAATTTGTGCTCTTTTTTCTTTCTTTTTGTAGGTGTCTGTGCTAGGGCTTCAGCACCAGGGCATGTGTGCTGTCCCTGAGCTTTCTGTTTAAGACTAGCACTCTACCACATGTGCCAGAGCACAGCTTGTGGCATATTTTTGGTGGCAAATGAGACATAAGAGTATCATGGATTCTTCTACCTGGGCTGTTCTTCAACTGTGGTCCTAAGATTTCATCCTCCTGAGTAGCTGATAGAACATCAGTGAGCTACCAATGCTTGATTTATTTAAACCTCTGTCATTCGATCTTGCTTCTGCACTTCTAACCTCCTATTGTTTAATTATTCTGTGATTGTCCTGGGGCTTGATTTCACGACCTGGTTGCTATCCCAGAAAGTGATGGCCCAATTCTGCCACTTGAGCCATAACTCAATTCCAAGGTTTTTTTCTTTTCTTTTTGACAATTAATTGGACATAAAAGTCTGAGTCAAAGCCTATCATGAATCAAGCCAGCCTTTGAAGGAAAGTCCATGAGACTATGACCTCCAATTAACCACTGAAAAGCTGGGAGTGGTCGAGCTCTAGCCTTGACCAAACCAGCACATGTTCAAGGATGGCACAAAAAGCCACAGGATGGCACACAGATGCACACACACAGAGAAAATCTTATGGATTTTCTTACTTGTGTTAGCTTTGAACTGTGATCCTCAGATTTCAGTCTCTCTTCTTCCACTCTCCTTTTTATTTATTGTGTTTTATTTGTAAATTTTAGTGGTCCTGCAGCTTGACCTCTGGCTCTGGAGACTGTTTCTGAGCTTTTTAACTAAAGGCTGCTGCTTTACCACCGTGGGTCCAGCTCAGGGCTTTGTGCTAGGTAGCTGGGATAAGCATCTCAATCACGTTCATGCCCAGGCTGACTTGATACCACAATCCTCAGATGTCATCCTCTTGTGTAGTTAGGAATATACACAGGACCGGCAAACTTGGTGGCATTTAAAAATTTTAATATTTGCTTGCCTCTACCTGCTTTACTTTATTCTTTTTTTTGCATGTGTGTGCTGTTCCTGGTCTACAAATTGGGCTCTTATTCTGTCCCATAAGTTTTTATTCAATGCTATCCTCTATTACATGAGACACACCACAATTTTTGGCCCTTTTTTGGGAGGTGATTAATTACAGACAATAGTTTCATGGACTCTCCTACCTGGGCTGGCCTGAACCATCATCCTCAGATTTCAGCCTCTTGAATAGCTAATAGAACATGTATGAACCACCAATGCTTGACTTATTTAAGCCTTTGTCACTCGCTCTTCCTTGGTTACTTCTACTCTTCTTTTTTCTTCTGTGCATGTGCTGGTGCTTGAATTCAGGATCTAGGTGCCGTCCCAGAAAAAATTTGCCCAGTTCTGCAAATTAAGCCATAGCTCAACTTCCAGCTAAATCAGGTGGCTAAAATCTGAGGCCCATGTTTCAAAGCCAGCATGGGCAGGAAAGTCCATGACACTTTTATTTCCAAGTCACCACCCAAAATCTGGGAATGCTAGGGCACTAGGCAAAGGATTGTACAGAAACACACACATCACACATACAAACACACACACAAACACACACACACACACACACACACACACACACACACACACACACAAATATACACACATATACACAAAGTTGCCTGGACTTTGCTTCTTGGCTGACCTTGAAACTTGATCTTCAGATTTCTGCCTCCTGAGAAGGAGTACAGCCATTATCACCAAGCACCAGGCTTATGTTTAAATTTACAGTTGGCCTTTCTTCTCCTACAATTTTTTTAGCGCTAGAATTTGATCTCTGGGACGACAAACAGGTTTTTTTTTTTTTAGCTTTTTCACCAAATACAATGCTTTACAACTACAATCATATCTACACTGGGTAGTTGGGAATGAGTTTCATGTACATTTTTGGCCAGTCTTTCTTTTAACCTTGAACATCTAGGAATAAACAAATGAACCAAAATGCATGCTCATTTTGAAACTTTACATTTCTCTTTACCCATCATTTTTAGTTTGTGCTTTTTTGTTTTTTTTGAAATGTGTGTCTAGGATTTCAACTTAGGGCGTAGATGCTGTTCCAAGCTTTCTGTTTTAAACTACCACTCAACTGCACGAGCCAAAGTACAAATTGTAGCTTATTTTTGATACAAATTAGATATATGAGTCTCATGGACTCTCCTACGTGGGCTGGTCATGAAGCGTGATCCTTAGATTTCATGCTCCTGAGTACCTCTTATAACATGTGTGAGCAAACAATTTTAGATTCATTTCAACCACTGTTACTGACTCTTTTTTGTACTTCTATCTTCCTTTTCTTTTATTTCTTCTGTGCTTTTCCTACAGCTAGAACTCAGGGTCTGGGTGCTTTTTCCAAGTTCTGCCAGTTGAACTACAAGTAAATTCTAGGTTTTTATTTTTCTGTTTTGGTTTTGCATTAGAAATGAGTATCATGTAGAGCCAGACCAGATTCATGAGGCTACAAACAGGAGCAAAGTTTATACCAGTCTGGGCAGGAAAGTCCATGATATCTCCAATTATAACCACTAAAAAGCTGAGATTAGTAGAGCCTTGGAAAAAAAAAAAACAGTACAAGTTCAAGCAACAGGACTCTCTCACACACACACACACACACACACACACACACACACACACACACATGTCTTATGAACTTTCCTACTTTGTTGGGCCTTTAAATATTATCCTCAGATTTTAGCTTCCTGAGTAACTAGAATTACAGTTATGAGCCACCAATGATTGTTTGATTGGCTAATTTAAGCCTCGGTTATTGGTTCTTCTCTTCTTCTATCCTTCTTTACGTTTATTCATTTCATTGTTTTGTGTGTGCTGGTGCTGGAGCTAGAACTCATGCAAGGACTGTCCTGTTTTAGAAGGCTGAAGTCTGATCATCATGGTTCAAAGCCATCCTGAGATGGAAAGTCTAAGAGCCTTACCTCCAATTAAGTGCCAAAAACCTGGGCGTAGTATAGTTCTAGCACCAGGATGGCCCACAAACAACTGTCTTCTGGACTTTCCTGCTGGGGTTAGCCTTTGCACTGGATCCCTATATTTCAGCCTCCTGAGGTTCTAGAATTACAGGCGTGAGTCACCAGCCCCAGGTTCTCTGCTTATTACCATTTTTTGTGATCCTGAGGCTGGATCTCTGAGCCAGGGCACTGTTTCATAGCTGTCTCACTCAAGGCTGGTGCTTTACAACTCCAATCACAGCTCCACTTCTGTTTTCTTATTTTTTTTTTTGCTGGTGACTTGATGATGACACACCATAACCCAAACACCATAACTCAAATTTCATCTATCTTAGAATGTAGGATTACACACATGAAACAAAATCTCATGGCTCATTTTGAAAATTTAATTGGATTTTTCCAATACATTTTTAATTTCTATTTTTTATTTCCATAGGTATGCTCAGCTTGAGGCTATGAACCAGAGCCTAGGTATTGCCCCAGTAATTTTTTTCTCATCTATCTTATTTTATTTTCTTCTTTTTATTTTGAAAATACGGTACAGACGGCTTACAATTAATTACATGAGCAAGGTAATGAGTATATTCTTATCAAGCATTTTTGCCTCCTTTGTTTGCTCTTGCCATCCCTTTCCATCTCTCCACCCCTCCGCCGTCCCCCTGACACCCTGCACCAAAGTGGTAATTTTTTTTTCAACATAATGTCTTATTCATCTCATTGTTGCAATGGGTTCACCTGTATCCTTATTTTTATATTTATTTATTTATTGCCAGTTGTGGGGCCTGAACTCTGGGCCTGGGAACTTTCCTTCAGCTCTTCAGCTTGAGGCTAAAGCAGTACCACATCTGCTACAGTGCCACTTCCGGCTTTTCCTGCTTATGTGGTGCTGAGGAATTGAACCCAGGCCTTGTGCATGCAAGGCAAGCACTCTCCCACTCAGTCACCTTCCCAGCCCCATCCAAGTACATTTTAATACTATCCCTCTAATGTGTAAGCCACAGCACAATTTGGAACTTTTTAAATAAAACTAGTTGGCTAAATAGAGTTGAGTCCATGGACTCCCCTGCCTTGGTTGTCCTTGAACACTGATCCTCAGATGTGAGATGCTTGTGTAAGTACAATAACAAGTGTAAGCTACCTCAGTTTTGTTCATTTTCAACTGTGAAATTGGCTCTCCCTTTTCTTCTTATACCTTTGTTTTCATTTATTTATTTTATTCTTGTGTGTGCTGGTTCTGGTGCTTGATCTCAGTGTGTGGGTGCTGTCCCAGAAATCATTGTCTCATTTCTGCCATTAGAGCCACAGCTCATCCTCCAGGTTTTTTTCTCTACTTTTTGGTGGTTCATTGGAGATAAGAGTCTCATGCAAAGCACAGAATGTATCAGGAAGCTGAAATCTGAGGATCACAGTTTGAAGCCAGCCTGCACAGAAAATTCCATGAGACTCTTTACCTCCAATTAGCTGATAGTGATTCCACCAATAAGCTGAGATTGATAGAACTCCAGCCTTGAGTAAAGTAAAACAAATTCAATCCCCATGACTGGCACACACAGAAAAATGGCCAATGGACTTTCCTTCTTGGGCTTGCCTTTAAAAGGTATTTTCAGACTTGAGCCTCCTATGTAGATAATACAACATGTGTAAGCCACCAGTGATTGATTAATTTAAAACTCTGTCACTGGCTATTCCTTCTCTTCTTTTACACTTCTTCATATCTTTTGTGCTGGTACTGAGGCTTGAACTTGGGGCCTTGGTGTTCACCTTTTTATGTCCTTTTTATAACTTGTTTAGTTCTGTTGTTCTAATGTTTCATTTGTTTATGTTCCTTTATATATCTCATATAAGTAAATTTTTATATCTCACAAAAATAACTTTATCTTAGTACTGGTGGCTCATACCTGTAATCTGACTCAGGAGACTGACATCAAGGATCACAGTTTGAAGCCAGCACAGGCAGAAAAGTCTGGGAAATTCTTATTTCCATTACACTACTAAATATAGTAGAAGTGGAGGTATGAATCAGGTAGTAAATTGTTTGCCTTGAGCAAAAGAACTCAGAGCTTTGGCTGCAAGTTACATCCCCTGGACTGGCACAAAATGAAAACTTTCATTAGCTTATATTATACTAGGATTACTGGTGTGAGAAGACCATCCTTGTTTTAAGAACCAAATTTTGTACAGCTGCCACTTTTGATCTTTTCCCTAGGAACTTTTATGCTTGTTTTTTCCTTGCCTTATATTTACATTCCACTAATGGCATTCTTATTTTTTTGTTTGGAGACACAATTCAATAATTCAATGACATATCAGAAAAGACATGTCTTGAATTTTTCTTTATTTTAAATAGGAAAGGGAAATGCTAAGTCTCAATCCAGCAGAGTGAATGAAAGTTTGATTATAGAGCTGTTAAATCTATTCCTGGACTGGGAAGCCTGCCAGTTTGGGTGCTTTGGTGGATAGGTCTTCCTACAGCTTCACAATAAACTTCTATGATGTCACAGCCAACTTTGCCATCACAACGGATAGGTGTCAGCCACTGATCTCACCTTTATGTGGACTTAGATACACAAGGAGGAAAAAAATAATTAGAAGAAATTACTATTAACCACAAGACCACAGCTTGATGAGCTTTCCTAACTGAATTCTGAGATTACATGAGCAGAGCAGGTTCATCTCCTCACAAGGCTATTAAGCACTAAGGACCAGGCACTGTTGTAGGCAACTGGAGAAACAGATGAGAATACAGCTGCAAATGGCCTACTCCATGCAAATTTCATGCTGAAGGAGAAAACCAGAAATCACAATGATGATGTCAATGAATCAGAAGGATGGTGATGTGGGGAGACAGCTTCACATTGAGGATGGGAGGAAGAGACATATGATCTAACAGTAGGGAACATCCATGCAATTACTGCTTTTCCACTCTGTCTCCAATCTCAATCCCAGATCTCATCCTTCTGAGTAGCAAATTATAGGTATGAGGCACCTGCAGTCAGCTCTTTGATATAAATATCTATAATCAAAGATTTCTAAGTTTCTTGGAAGATTTTTGAGAGGAAGGTTCAAAATTAAATATATTGTGTGTCCTAAACATTCTTTTCATTATCTTCTAATTATTTGAATATGAGCTGTCTTCCTCACTTTTGGGAAAAATCAGGACAGTTGTTTTCATTGTTCAAATCCTGGGGAGGGAAGGAAAATCACAGCTTCTTTGCCAAACTAGAAATTAATAGTCATTTCAACTTACCAGTTTTGCCAAATGTGAGATGAATGAAAGTGTAAATGGGAGAAAAGCAACCACGTAGTAGCAAGTTTATCAAAATGATATATATAAGCTGTCCACTTTCTACCCAATGAAATGCCACAAACATTAAAAAACTTGAATAAAATCTTGGAGCTTCTTCCTCTTTAAACACATTTGGATTTTTGTTTTGTTTTGTTTTGTTTTTTGTTGGTTGTGGGGCTTGAACTCTGGGCCTGGGGGCAGTCCCTCAGCTATTCAGCACAAGGCAACACTCTACCACTTCAGCCACAGCACTACTTCTATTTTTCTAACGGTTATTTAGAGATAAGCCTCACGGAGTTTGCTGCCCAGGCTGACTTTGAACTGCAGTCCTCAGATCTCAGCCTCCTGAGTAGCTAGAAATAGAGACATGAGCCACCAGCACCTGGCCAAAGTTGTATGTTTTTTCAGTTTTGCTAGCTTGAGTGATTCTCAAGAAAAAAAATAAAAACTAAAATTTTTAGTTTGTGGTAAAAATTGCAATAGTTTTATCATGCAAGATAGTGAAATATTTAACATTACATATTTGAGAAAATGTAGCTGATTAGCTTTTACTTTTTTAAAATAATAAAATATATTAATTTTTTTTGTAGACACTGAAGTCTGAGTTCAGAACTTATACTTGTTGGCAGGCACTCTCCTATGTGAGCCACATCCTTCTGATCATTTTTTAATCCATCATTAAATAATTTGAAGCTCACAAATTTTCTTTTATTAAGATTAAGTAAAATAAGCCTAAACTCCTGCCTTTTGAGTAACAGAAGAAATCTTAATATCTAGAATGTATAGACTAAAAAATGAAGTACCCTATGAACAAATAATCTTATCAATAAATAGGCAAGTGAATTCACTAGATCGTTCCCCAAAACAGATAGGTGTCTATATAATACATTTTACTAATCAAGGAAATGCAAATCAAATCTATGTTGAAGTTCCATGTCTGCAAAATCAGAAATACTTGCAAGGACGTAGGGAAAGATACCCTACACAATGTTGGCAATTAAGTGAATCACTGCTGGCCCAACAGAAACCAGTGTGGAAGTTCCACCCAAGGAATCCAACATATATACTTGAAGAAATGTAAGTCAGCCTTATAGTAGAGCTATCTGCACACACATTTTTTATTTCATGATTCAAAATAATCACATTCCAGAATCGGCCTCCATATGCAGAAAAGTATGCAAAACTGTTATCTCCAAATAACAATTAAAAAATCTGGGAGTAGAACTGTGGACCAAGTGGCAGAGTACCAGCCTTGATGGAAAAAATCCAATCAAGAGATTAAGACTTTAGGTTCAAGCCTCAGAAATGGCAAACACACGCACACACTCACCCACACACGCACACACACACACACACACACACACACACACACACACACAAACAATGCTTGCTCTATTTTTATCAAGTTTCTTAATACCCTAAGATTTATGTACCTATGACAGAGCTAAATATAATGGGAAAGCGGTATTTATAATGATAAACTTCTACTGAAGAACCCAGGTCTTTTTTCTTATTTTGTTTTGTTTTTGTGGTCATCAGACTTGAACTCACAGCCTGAGTGCTGTACCTTAGCGTTTTTGCTCAAGTTTGGTGCTCTACCACTTAGCTACTCTGCTACTTCTGGGTTTGTGGTAGTTCGTTAAAGATAGTCTCAAGGACTCTGTCCTCCACACACTGATTTCTATATGCAATTCTCATATTTCACCTTCCTGAATTGGTAGAATTAGAGGTCTGATCCACCAATGTTGGACTAGAACCTGAATATTTTCACCACTGCTTACTGGAAGAGTTCAATTCTTTTTACTCCAGAACACTTGCCAAGCACAGTTCTCTCTGTACGGCAATCAAGTAAATATAGAGGCACCAGTAGCTCACACCTGTAAATCCTAACTACTGAAAAGTCTGAGATTTGAGACCAGTGTTCAAAGCCAGCCCAGAAAGGAGAATCTGGGAGACATTTATCCCCAATTAGCCACAAAAATGACATATTTTGAGCTGTGGCTCAAGCAGTAGAGCTCTACCTTGATCAAATAACACAGGAATAAACATCAGACCCTGAGTTCAAGACCAGTGCACATTCACACAAACACAATTTTGTAATATAGTTCTAAAACCTAGCAAGGTGACATCCTAATCCCTTAATGTCATGCTTTGCTATGAGAACTAGAAAAGTCTAGCCTCTGGCATGGGTTGCAGTCCATGCTGGTAAACAGCATCTAGAGAGAGTAATTAGCTCAGAGCCTGTGGGACTGGCCCAGACCAGAAGAAGGAGTGAGGTGGTGCAGACACATGGCCCCTACTCCCCAACTCACCCAGACCGAAAGCAGGAGTGAGGTGACAGGCACGCAATTTCCCACTCACTCAGACCTGAAGCAGGATTGAGGAAACGTAGGCACATGGCTCCCACTAACACAGACCAGAAGCGCGATTGAGGTGAGAAGGGCACTGGGCCGACATATCCAGCCAGGAAGCAGTAGTGATGTGGTGCAGGCACATGGCCCCTACCCACACAGACCAGAATCAGCGGTGAGGTGACACACGCACCACAGCCCCTACTCCCCTACTCATGCAGACAAGAAGCAAGAGTGAGGTCACACAGGCACTCGGCCCTCACTCCCCCAGACTGGAAACAGGAGAGAGGTAACACAGGCACAAAGCCCCCCATCACCTAGACTGGAAGCAGGAGTGAGGTGACCTGGACATGAAGCCCCCACTCACCCAGAACAGAAGCAGGAGTGAGTTAGTACAGGCAAATGGCCCCTACCAACCAAGACTGGAAGCAGTAGTGAAGTGACACAGGCAGGTGGCTCTGACTATTCCAGCCAGGATGCAGAAGTGAGGTGATGGTCTCATGCCACACCAGAGGTGCCTAGAATTCTATGGTGGCCCCATTTTCTCCCATCCTTTGTGAAGGGCTGCTGGGTTCCATGATGCACTCTGGAGGTCAAGGGGCTAGAGCCAAGGATGCTGCTGCCCTCCCCCAACTGGTACTGCACCTGCTGCAGCTATGGTAGCAAACAATAAGTTCTAATTCACAGAATATATACTATGAACTATTAGTGTCTTCACGTACTGTGCGCCAATTGCTAGTCAATTAATTTTATAGTTGCCAATGTCTAAGTATTCACTGACTTTTAAATACACTGGAATGGAAATCCTAATATCACTGATGTCTTTTAATTTCTAGGAATGATGATTTTGAACTGGCGCTTTCTGAAAAGAAGGTGGGGGAACATGGACCCAACTATTCAAGAGTGCCTCAGGGTGACACTATATTGGCCCAAGAATGAGTTGACACAGTTGGTATCCAGTTATTTTGGATAAGTCTTTTGGGTCATACTTTCTCTTTGGCCTTGAAGAGTCTTAGGCTTCTCTTTGTAGACACAGAAGATGAGAAAGTAATGGCCAAGGCTTATATAGTCGGGAGCTATTTACTTTCTGCTCTTCTGAGATGACATCTCACTGTATAGCCAGGACAGCCTTGTACTTAATATGCTTCTGATTCAGCATCGCAAGTGATGGAATTACAGGTATATCTTACCATGCCCAGCTATCTCTCATGGCCCATTTGAAATAGAAAAACCATGACTTGTGCTCTGTATCTACTGACAAACTTGTGCAAAGATCAAATAACATACAACCCATTGTTAAGAATATAGACTCAGGGAGGAGTTCCAGGAAGATGGTGGAGGAGAAGCTGGAGGCTAAAAAAGCATTCACATAGCAGTTTTAGAGTTCTAGTGAACAGTCCTAAGCCAGAGAATTACACTAAGTGTGCTATCACAGGACAGATAGTTAGGCCAGAGAGGGAAAATCAAGGCAAGGAGACAGATCTGAGCATTTGCCATCAGCCACCACTGCAACAGCAGTGGTGGCAGTGGCGTCCGTACCCCCCATACCTGAAACACAGAGAGTCTGGGACAAAGCAGCCAGACGCGGCGGTGAGCGGATTCTACTCAACACCAGCAAAAACCGACAAGGAACAGACATCTTCATCCTGCAGTTCCCAGATCAGAGACGACCCAGGAAACATGACCCGACTTGAGTAGAAGCCTAACGTCCTCACCCCTTCTCAGGGAACAGAGGAGGGAAGCCACCCCCCCTCCCAGTACTGGAGATCTCCATCTTGGATACTGACAAAGCTCGGCGGAGCTGCTAGCTCCAACTCAGGCTTTGGAAGAAAACTAGAGTCATTTAGCAGGTCACAAGAACCTAATGTGACCTGCCAGACTCAGCTCCACCCAGGGAAAAGCCACCCAGCTTGGGCGCCAGCCCCAGGAGTGGCTTTCTTCACTGGGTAATCAGAACCAGAGGCTACCCCTCCCTTTAGCAGCCTTGACAATCCATTGAAATTCAGTAAACATAAACCCTGAGAAGCTCCAGGCTGGGCTCTGTGAGTTTCTCACAAACTAGCCCCCAGGAAAAGCCACTGTTTGCTGAAAGTCCTCAACACCACCCAGAACCTAGCCTCAACAAAGCATCTCCAAACTTGAGGAAAAAGCCATCTCCCTCTTTTATGATACTCGAAGCAGATCTCCCTCCCATTGAAATAACCTAGCAGGAGGATCACAAAATCCTGGGTAAATCAGAGCATTTTTCTGCGAGTTCAAACAAACTGACTCAAGAAACCAACCAAGCCACAGGAAAATCAAATACCATAAGCGGACCAGAGACTCCAACAAGAGGCTGGCTATGGATACAAGGGAAATACAGGATTTCCCCCACCCCTCCCAAAAAAATCAAAGAACTTTTTTTCTTGTTTTTTTTTTTTGTACCTTTTATAAAAAATTTTTTCTAAAACATTTTTTTAAATTTTTAATTCTTACCTTTTTTGAAAAACATTGTTTTCTAGTAACTTTTTTTTCCTCTTATAATTTTTATTTTAGGGGTATTTGTGTGTGTCGTTTTTCTTTTTTTTTTCTTTTAAATTTTTTTTTGTTTTTTGTTTAGCTCTACTGAACTTCTGATCTTTTTTTCTTTCTTTCTTATCCTTTTCACCTTTGCTTCTCTTTCTTTCTTCTTTATGTGACTTAATTGTTGTTCTGCATGTCCTCAGATAAACCCTTAGTCGATTATTAGACCTTATCCCCCATTGTGTACACACTTAATCTACAAATTTATTACTAAATTCGAAACCTCTTCGACTTAAATTCTTTAATAGCAGTACTACCTCTTTATACCTATATAATATTTTAAGTATTTTTATTTTTTTTCACATCTCCTTTATATCCCTCCCCTTCTCTCATTATATGCATGTTCTTCATTGTATATTTTGTTGTCCTATATGCATAATATTTATAATTTTAACTTTTGTATTTTTTCTGGTCTCTTTTTCCCCCCTTCTCTTTATTCTTTTTTCTCTCTCTCTCTACTGTCATCCTATCCAAACTATTTCCTGCTTTGAGATTAAGACTTAGTTAACTCTCCCAGAGCCTTCCCACATCATTCTATTCCTATTTTTTACCCACATCTCTCCCTAACTCTAATAATTTCTGGTTTACCAAATTCTTCTTTGCGGTTTGTAGCCCATTAATATATCGTTGTTTGATGTTGAACAGATGTATCTGTTGAACTAAATTGTATCTGCAGACTATTGACTGTGCAAATACAGACTTTGGTTAATGTTTGCCTTAAGGTAGTGTTCTATCACAAAACTGGTGTTATTTTCATCCCAAATAGGCAGAGTAAACCGGAAAAACACAAGAAAAATGGCAAGTCTGTGTATCTCAATTCCCACTCATGATAATCACGGGACAGAACAGATAATGAAAAATCCAGAGGAGAATTCCCAAATAGCTCTACAAACACTGCTGGCAAACATAATAAATGAAAAGATCTTAATCAAACAAAGGAATCTTTATGAGCATGATAGGGAGAGAGAGGAGGCAAACAAAAGGTCAATGCAGGAAAAGATTGAAAACCTACAAATGACTCTGTATGAGCGTGATAGGGAGAGAAAGGAGGCAATCCAAAGGTATATCAGGAATATCATGAGCGTGAGGAAACTACTCAAAAACTGATACAGGATTTTCGTGAACAGTTTGAGAATACTCAAAGAGAAAAGGCAAGAATAGCATTAGCAGGCTGAAAACACTCAAGGAGAACTATAGGAATGGCATGAACGTGAGGAGGCTAAGCACAGAGTAATACAGGAACTGAGAGAACAGGGTGAGAATACACAAAGATCACTAAAGGCATTCATGGAATCCATTAACAAAGAGCTGAAGAAAGTCAGGGAAATCAAAAAGGGAATGCTGAATGGAACCCAACAGAAGGAATGGGAGTCCAAGGAAACAATAACCAATCAACTAAGACATTTGAGAATAAACATTGAACACCAAATTTAGGAACGAAAGAAGTTCATACAAGATCTAAAACAAAGGTTCAACAAAGAATTTGAAGCCATCAAAGCTGACCAATTAGAAGGAAAAGAAATAAAAAAAGAAAGTCGAAACTCTTGACAGCAGGTTAGACCATGCAGAAGATCGAATCTCGGAATTGAATACAGCCTAATATTACAGAGAAAGAACATACAACTATCCAAGACAAGTCCAAGAAATATGATAGATCTATCCAACACTTTGAAGACACCATCAGAAGGCCTAATCTGAGGATAATGTTTGTAGAGGAGCTACTAGAAACAGAAGTTAATGGTCTAGGAAGTTTGTTTAACAGGATCCTAGCAGTGAACATCCCAAACATGCAAAAAGATAGGGCTATCCAAATAGACCAGAACTCCAAATAGACCAGACCAGAATAGGACATCCCACTGTCAAATTATAATGCATACAGGATCAATTCAGACCAAGGAAAAGATCCTTAAAGCTGTCACAGATAAAAGATCAATCACCTATAAAGGGAAAACAATTGGAATCACCACAGATTTCTCAGCATAGACAAAGCAAGAGGAGCCTGGAATGATGTATGCCATGCCCTAAAAACAAACAACTATCAACCAAGAATACTGTACCCACCTAATCTCTCCTTCATAACCGAAGCTCAAATAAAAACCTTCCATAGCAAGGAAAAATTGAAACAATGTATCTCCACCAAACCAACCCTCCAAAGATTCTTAAAAACGTCCTACACATAGAAAACCAACAAGACCACAATAAAGGCCAAGAAACTGCACTCAAACTGAGAATCAAAGAATCATAGGAAGAACCTAGTTTTCACAGCCCTGAAGAAGGTGGATAACTTGGCAGGAACTCCCAAATACCTCTCAGTCCTATCTTTCAACATTAACGGACTTAACTCTCCAATTAAGCGACATAGACTGTCTAGTTGGATTAAAAAAGAAGATCCTTCTATCTGCTGCCTTCAGGACTCACATCTTGCCCATAAAAACAAACACAAATTCTACCAAGCAAACGGCCCCCATAAACAGGCAGGAGTTGCAATCTTAATATCAGATAAAATAGACTTCAATTAAAATTCGTGAGAAGAGATAAAGAAGGTCGCTACATACTAATTAAGGGATCTCTCCTTCAGGAGCATATTACAATTCTAAATATCTATTCGCTAAACAATGGAGCACCCAAATTTATCAAAGAAACACTACTTTCCCTAAAATCCCATATAGATCCAAAAACAGTAATTGTAGGGAATTTTAACACACCACTCTCACCACTAGATTAATCAACTCAATTGATCAATCAGAGCATTTTTCAGCCTGCTCAAACAAACTGACTTGACAAACCAATCAAGCCACAGGAAAAGCAAACAACACAAGTAGACCAAAGACTAAACCAAAAGACTGGTTATGGACACAGGGGAGATACAGGATCTTCCCAATCCCCCCCCCAAAAAAAATCAAAAAACTCTTTTTGTACATTTTTTAATTTTTTACAATTGTTTTCTATGAATCTTTTTCCCCCCTCTAATTTTTATTTTAGGTGTATGTGTGTGTGTGTACTTTTTTTTTTACCTCTTTTGACCATTTGGTCCTTTTTATTCTTTTCAATTTTTTTTCCTCCTTCTTTTTTTTTGTTCAAACTAATTGCTGTTCTGCTCATCCCCAGATATATAACAATCACTGATTATTAGACCATTTCTCCCATTGTGTACATAATATAGAAATTTATTACTCAATTCACTACCTTTTAGGCTTAAAATTTTAACAGCAATATTATATCTTTATAGCTATATAATTTTCAAGTAAATAATTTTAAGAAATTTTATTTTTAGTTTTTCATATCTCCTTTCTATCCCTCCATTCCTCTCATTCTAACCTTTTCTTCTCTCAATATAACTTCTTTTAATTTACATAATTATTGTGTTTCACTTTTTAAATTTAAATTTTTTTTCCATTTTTTTCCTTTTTTTTTTTTTTAAATCTCTCTCCTATCATTCTGTCCAATCCATTTCCCTCTCTGAGATTAGGACTTGGTAAAATTCACTCTCTTTTTACCTTTCCCCATCCCTCTAATCCTATTTTTTCACATATTCTCCCTAAAACTAATAATTTCTGGTTTGCCAAATTCTTCTTTGCTTTTCTTAGCTACTTACTTCATAGTTGTTTGATGTTTAATAGATTGTGTCTGTTGAACTAGAATGTATCTGCAGCCATGTTGACTGTGCAACTACAGGACTTTGGTTGATGCTTGCCTTAAAATAATGTTCTAGCACAAAATTGGTGTTACTTTCATACCAAATGGGCAGAACAAGCTGGAAAAACAGAAGAAAAATGGAAATTCAATGTATCTCTACACCCCTCATGACAATCAGGTGAGAACAGTGAATGAATAATCCAGAGCAGAGTTCAAAGAAAGTTTTATGAACAATACTGGTAAACATGGTCAATTAAAAGACTGGAAACCTGAAAAGGACTCAGTTTGAGCGTGATAGGGAGAGAGAGGAGGGAAACCCATGATTAATACAGGAATCTCGACAGTGTGAGGAGGTTACTAAAAGATTGATACAGGAATTTTATGAGCAGGTTGAGAAGAGAAAAAGTGCAATAAAGGAATTGTGTGATCAGGCTGAGAACAGTCAAAGAGAAACACACTAGATTTAACAAATATCTACAGAATATTTCACCAAGCAGCATCAGAATACATGTTTTTCTCAGCAGCACATGGAACATTTTCAAAAATAGGTCACATTTTAGGTCACAAAGCAAACGTCAAAATTCAGAAACATTGAAGATATACCTTGCATTCTTTCAGACCACAAGGGTCAAAATTAGAACTCAACATCAAAAGCCACCAAAGAAAGTCCTGTAGCATATGGAGGCTGAACAACACACTGTTGAATCACCAGTGGCTCGTGGAAGAGATTAGAAAGGAAATTTAAATGTTCATGGTATTCAAAACAAATTAACACACAAATTACAAGTTCCTCTGGAACACAGCAACCACAGTGCTCAGAGGCAAGTTTACAGCTCTGATTTCCTACATGAACAAATTGGAGAGATCTGAAATAAACAACTTAATGAGACATCTGAACCTCCTTGAAAAAGATCAGCAATATAAACGTCAATCCAGTAGACAGAAAGAAATAATTAAATAATAATTACAAGAATTATACTCCAAATAAACCAGAGAAAGAATAAAAAGAGTTGATTTTTTGAAAAAAATTAATATAATTGACAGGCCCTTAGCAAATCTTATCAGAAAAAGGAGAAAACACACCCAAATAAATAAACTCAGAGATGAGAATGGAAACATCACCACAGAAACACCAATATTCAGAACATTATAAAGGAATATATTTCAAACCTTTATGTAATAAGTTTGAGAACATGGCACAGATGGACAATTTCCTAACAAATATTGAAATGCCGAAACTAAACCAAGATGAGGTAAACCACCTTAACATCCCCATATCAAGCATTGAAATAGAAACAGCAATATTAGACCTCCCATTTAAGAAAAGCCCAGGACCAGATGGACTTACAGCAGAATTCTACAAGACCTTGAAAGCAGAGCTCACACTAATACTCCTCCAAATCTTCAATAAAATTGAAAGAGAAAGTTCACTACCGAACACATTCTATGAAGCCATCATAACCCACATCCCAAAACCAGGCAGGGACTCATCAAAGAAAGAGAATTATAGACTCATTTCTTTGATGAACATTGATGCAAAACTTCTCAACAAAATTTTTGGCAATCAACTTCAACCATTTATACAAAAAATCATACACCATGATCAAACAGGATTGATTTCAGGGATGCAAACCAGGTTCAATATATACAAATCAATATAAATCTTCACATCAACAAAAGAAAGGATAAGAGGCACATGGTTATCTAAAGAGATGCAGAAAAAGCATTTGACCAGATCCAACACCCCTTTATAATGATCGTTCTGGAAAACATAGGAATATAAGGAAGATTCCTCAAAACAATAAAGGCATTATATGATAAATCTACAGCCAGCATTATTCTTTTTTTATTTTTATTTTTTTATTGTGAAAATACTGTACAGAGGGTTTACAATTACATGGGCAAGATAGTGAGTACATTTCTTATCAAGCATTGTAGCCTTCTCCTTTGCTTACCCTTCCCATATCTTCCCATCCTCCCTCTCTCCCCACCGAATCCTCGACCCCCAAGATGTAAAGTTCGTTTTTGACATGACAACTTGTACTTCTCATTGTTGCAACAGGTCCACCAGTATCCTTATTTAAACGACTTGTTTTTCCCCTTCCCCTCCACAAATTATACGGTCATCAAATACAGTGAAAGCAGGGGTTATACTGTGGGGGAGGGACATAAAAAGCAAAAAAGAAATAATCTTATAATTGCGTTAGAAACAAATGCATGAAAGAGAAAAATATTTAAAATACATATCTTAAGGTTCACTTTCCTAACATCACATTATCTGACCTATTCTGCTTGACTCATACATATACTAGATATTGCAAATAAGGGAAATCATGGGACCTATATTTCTTTGGGCTTGGCTTGCTTCACTTAATATAATTTGTTCCAAGTCTTTCCATTTCCTATCAAATGGGGCAATGTCATTCTTTCTGATGGAGGCACATTTTCTTGATCCATTCATCTACTGAGGGGCATCTGGGTTGGTTCCAGATCTTAGCTATAGTAAATAATGCTGCAATGAACATAGTTGTGCTGGTAGCTTTAGTGTGGTCTTGTTTGTAAACATTTGGGTAAATGCCCAAAAGTGGGACTACTGGGTCCTAGGGGAGCTCTATGTGGAGTCTTTTGAGGTACCTCCATGCTACTTTCCAAAGTGAACAAGTTTATACTCCCATCAACAATGGAGTAAGGTTCCATTCTGTCCACATCGCCTCCAGCATCTGTTGTTATTAGAGTTCTTCATTTTTGCCATTCTAACTGGAGTGAGGTAGTATCTCAATGTTATTTTGATTTGCATTTCTTTTATGTCTAGGGAGGTTGAGCATTTCTTCATGTGTCTATTGACCATCCTTCCTTCTTCATCAGAGAAGTTTCTCTTTAAGTCATTAGCCCACTTACTTATTGGGCAGTTGTTTCTTTGAGCATTTGTTGTTGGGGGATTTGATTTTTTGAATTCCAAGTATATTTTAGATATGAGACCCTTGTATGGCTAGTGAAGATCTAAAAAACTGCATAGATCAAACAGATTTAACAGTCATCTACCGAATATTCACCCAGCAGCAGAATACACATTTTTCTCAGCAGCACATGGAACATTTTACAAAATAGACCCCATTGTAGGCCACAAAGAAAACTTGTCCAAATTCAGAAACTTTGAAGTTATACCTTGCATTCTCTCTGACCACAAGGGAATAAAATTAGAACTCAACACCAAAAGCCACCAAAGAAAGTCAGGTAACACATGAGGCTGAACAACACACTGCTGAATCACAAGTGGGTCGAGGAAGAGATTAGAAAGGAAATTCAAATGTTCATGCTGTTCAACAAAAATGAGCTCTGAGTTCCTACATCAACAAATTGGAGAGATCTGAAACCAACAATTTAATGAGACATCTTAAACTCCTTGAAAAAGAGCAGCAAGATAAATCCCAATCCAGTAGATGGAATGAAATAATTAAAATTAAATCAGAATTAAATGAATTAGAATCCAAAAAACGATAGAAAGCATCAATAAAACAAAGAGTTTGTTCTTCGAAAAAATTAACAAAATTGACAGGCCCTTAGCAAATCTTATCAGAAAAAGAAGAGAACACACCTAAATAAATAAACTCAGAGAGGAAAATGGAAAGATCACCACGGAAACAACCAAGATTCAGAACATTTTAAGGAATACTTCTCAAAACTTTATGCTAATAAGTTTGAGAACTTGGTAGAAATGTACCTTTTCCTAGCAAATATTGACATGCCAAAATTAAACCAAATGAGTTAATCCATCTTACAGGACCATATGAAGCATTGAAATAGAAACAGCAATAAGAGACCTCCCAGTTAAGAAAAGTCAAGGACCAGATGGTTTTACAACGGAATTCTACAAGGCCTTCAAAGCTGAGCTCACACCAATACTCCTCCAACTCTTCAATGAAATTGTAAGAGAACGTTCACTACCGAACACATTCCATGAAGACATCATAACCCTCATCCCAAAACCAGGCAGGGACTCATAAAAGAAAGAGAACTATAGACCCATTTATTTGATGAATATTGATGCAAAACTTCTCAACAAAATTTTGGCCAATCGACTCCAACAATTTATCCAATAAATCATACACCATGATCAAACAGGATTCATTTCAGGGATGCCAGGCTGGTTCAATATACGCCAATCAATTAATATTATTCATCACATCAACAGGAGCAAGGATAAGAACCACATGGTTATCTCAATAGATGCAGAAAAAGCATTCGACAAGATCCAACACCCCTTTATGATGAAGGTTTTGGAAAAATTAGGAGTCCTTGGAACATTCCTCAATACAATAAAGTCTGTATATGACAAACCTACAGCCAGCATTATACTTAATGGTGACAAACTAAAGCCATTTCCTCTTAACTCAGGAACAATACAAGGATGTCCACACTCTCCACTTCTCTTCAACCTTGCATTAGAATGCCTAGCTACAGCAATAAGACAAGACGCAGACATAAATGGGATCCAAGTAGGGAAAAAAGAAATAAAACTCTCCCTCTTTGCAGATGACATGATCTTGTACTTAAACCATCACATAGACTCCACTCCCAAATTACTCAAGCTGAATCAAAACCTTGGCAAATTAGCAGGGTATAAAATTAACCCTCAAAAACCAATGACTTTTCTGTATGCCAACAATGAGAAAAGTGGAGCTGAAATTAGGAATGCAACTCCATTTGTAATAGCCCCACAAAAAATAAAATACCCAGCATTATTCTTAATGGGGAAAACCTCAAGCCATTTCCTCTTAACTCAGAAATGAGACAAGGATGTCCACTCTCTCCACATCTCTTCAATCTAATATTAGAATGCCTAGCTTCAGCAATAAAACAATATGGAAACATAAAAGAGATCCCAATAGGGAAAGAAGTAAAACTCTCCCTCTTTGCAGATGACATGATCTTGTATTTAATGAATCCCACCGATTCCATTCTCAAATTACTCGAGCTGATTCAAAATTTGGCAAAGTAACAGTGTATAAAATTTACTCTCAAAAATCAATGGCTTTTCTGTATGCTAACCATGAATCAGGAAATAAACTCCATTCATAATAGCTCCACAAATAATAATAAAATACCTAGAAATTAACGTAAACAAAGAACTGAAGGACCTCTATGATGAAAACTTTACAAACCTGTCGAAGGAAATCAACATAGAACTTAGAAAGTGTAAAAACTTCCTATGCTCCTAGATTGGCAGAAGCAATATCGTGAAAATGGCAATATTTCCCAAGGCTATCTTCCAATTCAACAGGATTCCTATCAATATTCCAACCTAATTTCTCAAGGAAATAGAAAAGACAATCCAAAAATTCATACAGAACAATAAAGGACCCCGAATAGCAAAAACAATCCTGAATAGAAAGAACAGTGTTGTAAGAATATCAATAACAAATTTGAAACTCTACTACAAAGCCATAGTAATCAAAACAGCTTGGTCCAGGCACAAGAAAAGACCTCAGGACCAATCGAATAGAAGTGAAACCCCAAAAGTGATCCGACAGACCTATAGCCATCTAATCTTTAATGAGGAAGCTAAAAAAATAGAATGGAAGAAAGCCAGCCTCTTTTGTAAATGGTGCCAGCAAAATTGGTTAATCACTTGTAGAAAATTAAAGCTAGATTCTTATATGTCACCCTGTACCAGAATCAATTCCTAATGGATCAAAAACCTCGGTATCAAAGCAAACAATGAAAACATTACCTTATGGAATAGGAGGAACCGTAGGTCTCCTTGGCACAGGCCAAAATTTTCTTAATAGAGGTCCAGAAACACAACAAATCAAAGAAAGGTTGGACAAATGGGACTGCATGAAATTGCAGAGCTTCTGCTTGGCAAAGGACTTAACTAGCAAGATCAATAGAAGACCCACAGTTTGGGAGAAGATCTTCACTAGCCATACAACGGACAAGGGTCTCATATCTAAAATATACTTAGAACTCAAAAAATTAAATCCTCCAACAACAAATACTCAAAAAACAACTGCCCAATTAATAAGTGGACTAAAATCTTTAAGAGAGAACTTCTCTGAAGAAGAAAGAAGGATGGCCAGTAGACACATGAAGAATTGTTCACCTCCCTAGCCATAAAAGATATGCAAATCAAAAGAACATTGAAATACCACCTCACCCCAGTTAGAATGGCTATAATCAAGAACTCTAATAACAACAGATGCTGGCGGGGATGTGGACAGAAGGGTACCTTACTGCATTGTTGGTGGGAGTGTAAACTTGTTCAACTCAAGGCTAGTGCTCTACTACTTGAGCCACAGTGCCACATCTGGGATTTTCTGCTTATGTGGTGCTGAGGGATAGAAACCAGGGCCTCATGCCTACAAGGCAAGCAGTCTACGACTGAGAACTTCCCAGCTGCAAGTGGGCATATTTTATTTTCGATTATAGAAAGTAGTGGTTTTTACAAAGTTAACCATGACTGATATTTAATACTAACTGAACTCTGTCTCATTAAATAAATTTTTCTTAGCATATTTGTTTTATTAATTCAACTTGCAGACAAGAATGGCTGCCATGTAATTAGTATGAGTAATAGGGAGTTTTTTTTTAATTTTGTGTTGTCAGAATTAAGTTATAAGATATATAGAGAAAAACAAATTTATTGTCAAAATTGGTTTGCTCTGCTTTCTAGTTCAAATTGCGTGTACAGACAGATTAGCTAGAATGCAGATGACAAAATAATGGCTCTTGGCAATGAAGATGGGCATGTTTGTTACCTTTAGAAAAAAAAACTTATGAAATGTTAGCCTTTCTATACAACACCTTAATAACACAATAAAGGCATTATTATTGTTATCATTATTGTTATTATTATTATTGTTATTATTATCATTATTATTTTTTCATGGGGCTTGAACTCTGGGCCGGGATGCTGTTACTGCACACTTCTGTTCAAGGCAAACACTCTACCAGTTGAGGCACAGTGCCGCTTCTAGTTTTCTGATGGATAATTGGAGATAAGAATCTCATGGACTTTCCTGCTGGGGCTGGCTCTGAACCATGATCTTCAGATCTAAGTCTCCTGAGTGGCTAGGATTATAGCCATGAGCCACCAGTGCTAGCCTAAAATTATTTTTTTTAACAAACTATAATTACACTTTTTAAAATCACAATCTGGCAATTGCTATCTATAATGTTTGTTGGGGAGACTGATGGCCTCATGTTCCAACAATACAGTTGTTTCTGTGCACAATCTAAAACCTGTATTTCATGCTGTGTTCAGCCACTTGCAATTCTGAGATTTGGTTTTTAGTTCTTTTAACCATTATTTTTTCTCCATTTTTCAAATAGAACACTTGTTTAACTTTAAAATTCAAGTATTCCAAAATGGTTAATGTAGAAAATAGTCGCTAGTCACCAGTGGCTCTGTTTTTTAATCCTAGCTGCAGGGGAGGCTGAAATTTGTAGATCTTGATTTAAGCCAGCAGAAAAAAAATCTGAGACACACTTATCTCTGATTAAAAAATCAAAATCCAGAAGAGGAAATGTGACTCAAGGGGTAGAGTAACAACATTGAGGAAAGACACTACAAATGACTGAGAGGTCTAGTTCAAACTCCATTACTCATTTGTGATACACACAAACACACACACACACACACATAAACGCACACACACTGGCCCTTACAGAAACACACAAAATACATTTCTCTTATAATCTCATCCTTTAGTAGTAATCAATGCTATAAACTCAGCACCCATTTTCTCCAAATTTTTCAGGTATTAACCTAAATATATATATATATATATATATATATATATATACACACACACACACACACACACACACACACACATATATATATATATATGATAATACGTAATTTTGCATTTCTTGTAGTAATGTAAGAGAATAATCAGCTTCATTTGATGGAATAGCACAGGAACTGTTTTGTTCTTAACCTGTCCTCAATCTTGAGGGTTCCTCCCTGTGCATTCAAAAACCTAAAATCTAAGGAGACATAAAATTCTGTCTTTTTTCTGGAAGTTATGGACATGTTCTTTATCCCCTGATGTCATCAGATGTGAGCTCTAGAAGCCATTTTGCTTATTCAAAACCCTTAGGGTAAGTCTGGATTTTAAACTTAGACAAGAAGAAATATAGTGATAACTATAACCCCTCTGTAAATCACCTTCACAATTAAATTTTTTAAAGATTCCAGAGCTGGAATTTCAATAAAAATCTGATGACTGTGAAAGCTAAGAGGATAAACATTGTACTTCTTGGCTATTCAATGTGGATGCAGAGAACTTTTTTTTCATCTACAAAAAGATATAAATCAGTCTTTCAGTATGGTGATAATATTGTGTAATTACACACCACTACCAGGTACAGATGCCTCAAATCACATGGATACATAAACTTTGTTTCTTTTTTTAAATATTCTCATAAAAAGAAATTCAATGATAAAACATTTTTACATATTTCTTTCTTTATTTTTTCTTTTTTGTCAGTCTTGGGGCTTGAACTCAGGGCCTGGGCACTGTCTCTCAGCTTCTTTTACTCGAAGCTAGCGCTCTACCACATGAGCCCCAGAACCATTTCCAGCTTTTTCTGATTATGTGGTACTGAGGAATAGAATCCAGGGCTTCATACATGTTAATCATGCACTCTACCACTAATCCACAATCTTAGCGCTCATTCTGGGTGTGAGCTGGCCAGGATTCATGTGAACAGTTGTCTTTGTTTTTGTATTGCGTTGGTTTTAACTTTGTTTTTTGTGCCATTAGAAGAGCATAAACTTATGAACTCATGCTCTAACTTGGCTTTTTCACAGAAGGCTGGCATTCACGCTTTGGTGATTAATTGGAGATAAGTGTCTAACGGGCTTTTCTGCCCCAAATGGTTTGAAATGTTGATATTCAGGTTTCAGTCTCCTGAATAGCTAGGGTTATGGCATGAACCACAAATACTGACACAAAGCACTTGTCTTAACTTCAACTCAGAAATGTTGGTTGATTGCAAAAATTATTGTTTTTGTTTGGGGAGTTATGTTTTATTGTTGGTTCTTTTTTTTTTTTTTACATAACCTCTTACTCTGTTCCTTAGGCTGGCATCAAACTATAGATTTTCCTGTTTTCATATTTCTGCATGCTTTGATTACGGCATGTACTATTATGCCTGGCACAGAAACAAATGTTGTCTCAGCTATTTTTCTTCATTTTTTTTGTCAGTCGTGGGTCTTGAATTGTGAACTTCCCCTGAGTTCTTCAGCTCAAGGAGAGCCTTTTACCAATTGACCCACAGCACTACTTTCAGAAACATTTTTTAATAATAAATTGGTAAATCAGAAACCTCCACTTTCTCAAAAATAAAAATGACATGCCAAACTATGGCTGCCATGTAGAAGTTCTAGTTGTCAGAGCCAGATTGATTTTAGCAGATTAGGAAGTAGCATCTGTGGTGGATGTGTGGCTTGGTGTTGAATTTTAATTGAGATTTGTGCACAAATCTGGGCACCATGAAGAAATGCTGAATTCTCTGAAACCCTTTGTATTGAAAGATAACACTTGTTATTGGGAGATATTGAGTGGTGCACATTCATAATCCTTGAAACTCAGGATGCTGAAATATGAGTATTGGGGTTCATATTCAGCCTGGGTAGGAAAATTGGAGAGACTCTTTCTTCCAGGTAACTAGTGAAAAGCTAGAAGTGAAGCTGTGTCTCAAGCAGTAGAGAACTAGCCATAAGGGAGAGTTAAGGGTCAACAACCACGCCCTGAGTTTAAGTCCTAGCACCAAAAAGGTGGGGGGACAAAGCAAGGGGCATGGTAATTTTCCCAGGAACTCAAAAACAAGAGAATATTATTGGGTTATTAGACCTCTAGTTGTCTTTCGATATAATAGCACACATTAGTTGTACAACAGGGAGGTTTTGACCTTTCCAGAGGAGGATACAAATGGATCACAATCTCACATCCTCCATCCCCTCCTTTCCTTCCTACCCAGTTTTATCTCCATTAATCCAGTAGAAGCCAGATTTGGAGGGGGAGCTCAAGTGGTAGATTGCCAGCCTTGGAAAAAATTAAAGTTTATTACCCAGTCCCTGAATTGAAGCCCTAGTACAATCACTGCCCCCCCCAACAGAAACATGCTATAGGAATGCCTGCCCATCTTGTAGCATATTGAAGTGTACAGGAAATAGTGATGTCTGGCACTTAGCTCCCCACAATGTGAAATAAGAAAATAAAGGTCCAGAGTTGTTTTGAATAGCATTTTATCCTCTGCGAATAACAGAGTAACTATACTTGTCAATGGATATTCTGTCGCCTATTATAAGATGCATGTGTGGGATAACATCTGGAAATAGCCTCTGTGCAACTCCTGAGTACATCGAGGTTGAGTGCTCTGTGTAGCAAGGCCCCCATTGGATCTAGATTGCATCTACTTAGGAATAGATAAACTGTGTATGTACAAATGGCTGATGTCCAGGCAAGATCATTCCAGGCCTCCTCAAGGGTACTCAAAACACGGAGCCGCTAAAATGTGTGCTGAATACCATTTCTCTTGTTTTTAGTAGGTAAGCAGAACAATGCAAGAAATGTTCACGCAGGGCCCCAGAAAGGGAGGCAGGTCTATAGGAAAACATTGCCTATCATCCAGAGGTTGATTCCTAAGTGTCATTCTTCACTGAAAAGATCCAGGGATATTTTGGGAAATGACAGGATCAGGGATATTTTGTTAAATCAGAAAGGAAAGACATCGTCAAAGAGCCAAGCAGAACTAAGGATACCGAAGCTAGCTGGAAGGGGCTGCTGCTACTGATGGATCTGGTACTATTTGGAGTTGAAAATAAGATATAGAAAAATCTTATTTCTGACTGCAGAACACTGATAGCTAACCTGAGTACAGGCATAAATAGCAGGAGCTAATTGGAATATAATGAAAAACAACCAGAATCCAGACTTGGTGGCTCAATCTAGTAAAACCAATTACTCAGGCGCCTGAGAACAGAGGATTGTGATTTGAAACTAACCCAGGCAGCAAAGACTCTGAGATATTTGTCCTCTCCTTGGTTATTGGTCTTGAACTCTTGGCCTTGGCACTGTTCCTAGACACATTTTCCCAATGTGCACTTTACCTTTAAGCCACAGCTTCACTCCAATTTTTCTAGTGGTTAATTGGAAATAAGAATCTCATGGATTTCCTCCCCAGGCTGGCATTGAAGCACAATCCTCAGATCTTAGCCTCTTGGGTATCTATGGCTACAGGAGTGAGCCACCAGTACAAGGCATTGTAACAATATTGTATATATATGTATATTACATATTATAATATGTATTAAATTTTATATTTATGTTGTATATGTTATAAGTTATTATATGGTCTATGATATATAATATAGTGTATAGTAAATATATCATATTATGTATTATGAGAAATATATTGTGTATACTACATATGGACTATATAGTGTACACTTGTATAAAATGCATAATTATATAATATAAAATATATATGATTTATAATGTATAATATATTGTATATAATACATAATGTATAATATATTATATGAACTATATACAATATACTCTACATACTATACACCATATATAATACATAACAAAAATTGTATAAGCATATTATATAATGCCTATTATATCATATATTACTCGTATGATATATTGTATAAGTTATATATTATATAACATGTGATATATTATATGTAATACATAATGACATAATATGCACTGTTATATGATATTCAATATATAACAGTGTACATAATATTTTATAGTATGTATATATAGTATATGCAATGTATATATAATATTGCATATTATATAACATTGCATATATATTATATAGTATATATACTATAGTATATATTGTATAATGCATTACATAATATATATTATATAATAATATATTATATATTAATATGTGTTTTACATATATAGATTGTGTGTGTGTGTGTGTATGTGTTCGTGCGTGCGAGTGTGTGTGTGGGTACTCTAGTATGGTGCTTGTTTGAATGCATAGAACCAGAAATTAGATAAAGGAAAAAGACTATAGTCGAGCATGCCACATGTAAAAGTAAATATTAATAAACACAATAAAATTTTGTCTCAAAAAATAAACTGAACAGAAGAAGCCAGTCATAAAAATGACATATTACTTTATAATTCTTTTTACATGAAAGTCAAGAAAAGGTGAGAATAATTGTAGTGATGGTCGATCAATCGTACAACCTGTGACTCAGTATGGAGTTGAAGTTTACTACAGAAAGACACGAGATCTTTTAGGGGGTCAAGGAATACCTTTATACTTTGTGGTGGCTGTGGATAAGTGTGAATTCATGAGAATATTGAAATGGTATATATGTATACTATTAAGTCATAATTTACTAACGTGATTTAAAACTAGGCAAATGATAGGAACT
Source organism: Dipodomys merriami (assembly GCF_024711535.1). NCBI lineage: Eukaryota > Metazoa > Chordata > Mammalia > Rodentia > Heteromyidae > Dipodomys > Dipodomys merriami. The sequence goes on from NW_027206017.1 coordinate 693,858, forward strand.
TTAAAAGAACAATTAAGTTATTAAAAATAGTAAAGAATTCAGATAGGAGTCCATGTCTATACTGACAAGTATGTGAATATTTAATAAATACGAAATGATGTTCTTTCTCATGATAGAATGCTAACTGATCAATATAAATTGAATGAGAGAATTTAGTGTAGATGCCCCTTCCACATAATCTAATAGATATGTTGTACATCCCAGAGCACTCAAACCTCACACAGTACATAGTGATGTCTGAAATTGAATTTATGGCAAATATGTACAAGTCCTTTTTTACAAGTCATAAGACTTATTTGTGTGTGTATGCCTTATTTGTGTGTGTATGCCAATCCTGGGGCTTGATCTGAGGGCTTAGGCACTGACCCTGAGCTCCTTTTTCTCAAACGTAGTGCTCTACTAATGGAGCCATAGAACAACTTCTGGCTATTCTTGAATAATTTTTGCAGATAAGTGTCACAGATTTCCATTCCCAGGCTGGCTTCAAAACAGCAATCCTCAGATCTCAGCCTTCCCAGTAGCTAGGATTATAAGTATGAGCCACCATTGCCAGCTCTCTCATTAAATTATTAGAGGAGAAACATCAGTACACACTGAAACAATGAATCCAAATATTTCAGAATCTAATCAGGAATACTTTTTCAGAGGTAACCTACAGCAACTTCTTTTGAGTTTTTATTAGCATATATAGAGACATTTTCATGCAGACATAAAATGTACTCAAATCAAAAGTATTCATTTTTTCTATCCCTTCTTAAGGCAATTTTGGTAACTTTTACTTGGTTTTATTTTTTTGGCAGGTCCTGGATCTTGAAATCAGTGCCTGGGAACTATGCCTATGCTTCTTTTGCTCAAGGCTAGCTTGCGACCAAATAAGCCACAGCTCCACTTCCTTTTTTAGTGGTAGTGTACTGGAAGTAAGACTCTCGCAGACATTTCCTGCTCAAATTGCCTTGAAATAGGATCCTCAAATCTCAGCCTCCTTCTTAACAAGAATTACACTTGTCAGCCAAATTTTCCAGCTTCATTTTTTTGTCAGTCCTGAGGCTTGAGCTATGGGCCTGCGCATTGTCTCTGATCTCTTCAGCCCAAGGCCAGTGCTCTATCGCTTGAGCCACTGCGCCACTTCCAGTTTTCTGGTGGTTAAATAGAGAGAAATGTCTTATGTACTTTCCTGCCTTGACTGGCTTTGAATCATGATTCTTAGATCTCAGCCTACTGAGTAGCTAAGTTTACAAGCTTTGGCCACCAAAGACTGTCTCATTGTTCATTTTTATATGTGCATATAAAGTACTTTGACCTATATTTAGCCTGTCTACTTGGCCTTCCCCTCTCTCTGCTAACCCCTGATAGCCATATAATAGCTTTCTTAATCAAATGGTTAAAGTAAACCAATCAAAGGGAGAAATAAAAAGGTTGTTCTGACATGAGCACACTATCACTTCAAGTTAAAAATCGATAAACAGCAAATTAGGCAAAACATCTAGGAGATTCAAATTGCGGGATATTGAACAAAGTAAGTCCTCATCTTCATGTTTCAAGTCAAATTAATAGGAAATCAGAAACTGCTGTAGGCAGTTCTAGGCAACCAGTGAGCCTGAGTAGCCAACTGAGTATGTGATACTGTAGTTTGAAGGAGATATGGATAGTAGTAATGTATTGCTTTGTAAAGTCCCTGACTTCAGTTGTTGTGCTGTGATGATGTTGAGAATGTCTTTGTTCATAAGATGTATATTACGTCTTCAAGGGTATTGACACTGTAATGGCTTTGACTAAAACTTTATTGGGAAATCCTAGCTACTCAGAGGGTGAGATCTGAGGATCATGGTTCAATTGTCTCCATTTAACCACCAAAAAATCTACAAGAGGAGCTGTGGTTCAGGTGGTAAAGCATTAACTTTGACAGGGGAAAAAGAAAACAGAGACAGATCCAAGACTTGAGTTCAATTTTTTTAAAAAAATGATTGGGGAGAAGGCAAAAGGATGTCAAAACCAAGAGTGAAATATGTTATCAGAGTTTGGAGATTACCATCTAGGATGCCTTTAACCACGAATGCCTCTTTTAGATGACTTTTTCTTGTGATTTTTGTTTGTAGGCAAAAAGTATTGAATTACAGAATAAAAATATGTCTCTCTTTACCTAAAACAAAGTTCAAAAAGAAGAAAAAGCCTACCTTGTGCATGCCTATAAAGCGGTAGTCACTTGAGGGGATTGAAGAGAGCATAAATAACTTAGTGCCTGCAGAGAATAGGGTGTCAGACCAGAAGAGCAAAGAAGCAGCCCAGGAACCATTGTCACTCTGTGGCCTCACTTCTGTGATTATGTACAGAACCATGTGTCCACTCACTGAGTCTAAGGATTTTGTCATGGTTAGGAAACCAAGCTAATTCTTTATTCAATCTTCTCAATCTCCCCTGTCTGATTTCACAATTTCTTAACTTAGCTCGTGTATTTCATGCTTTTTGGAAATCATATTAATTTTTCTTAAAGCTTTATTGCTCTAAAATAAATATTATGCATGTTAAAGGAGATTTGGTGGATGATTGAAATGGAAATAGTGAAGTTCTGTTAAAACAACAAAAGAGTTGGGAAGAGTAAGACCATGGGAAAAGGTGCAATAAAGATAGTGTCTACATAATCTCTTCATGGGAATAGTCTTAGCTGTGTGACATCTTCAGCCCATCTATATGAAGCCACTGTTCCTTATAAATGGTGGCCTTGGGAACTACCACTCCACAAGGAACTGACAAGTGTCACTGCTTTTTTTGTTTTGCCTTTTCTTTTCTTTTTCTTCTTTTATTGTGAAAATACCATACAGAAGAGTTACAATTACATGGGCAAGGTAATGAATACATTTCTTATCAAGCATTGTTGCTTCCTCCTTTGTTTCACCTTCCCATCCTTTCCCCTCTCCCTCCCTTCCAATCTCACTCCCCCAACGCCCAAAGTTGTAAAGTTTGTTTTTTGACATAATGTTTTGTACATCTCACTGTCTTATACAAAGCACATTCCTGGCTTTTGGTCTTCTTAGAGAGGAAAAAAATTATGTGTGATTTTTATTGTTTTACATTCAGTTAAGCTGGGGTATAAAAGGTCTCAGGTTTCTCACAGAAGAGGACATGACTACTTTTCCATGATTAATTCCATTTCAAGAGGAAAAGCTGTGATTGGGTAAAATCGCACTCATATATTTAAACTAACTATCTGGTGCTATTGATTACTGAAATGAATGAATAAATATATCAGACAATACAAAAAGAGAATCCTATAAATTATTTATCCTTAATCTAAAAGAAAGGACGAGGGTTTGGGGGGGTTGGTCCTGGGGTTGGAAGTTGGCCTTGTCTTTCCAAGAAAGTTCTGTGCCTCTTAGAATCAAACCTCTGGCCCTATGTTGAAGTGGGAAAATTGAAGTGGCAAAAATACATGGTTTGCAGGCAACTCTGATCCTCTATTCTAAATTGTGACTTTTGGACCCATAGCTTGGGTAAGTAAAGCTTTATAGATATATTCTAGCCTTATCAAAATGCTTCTGTATCACCAAATGACTTTACGGTATATTTCTCCCTTTTGATCATCAGATTACTTTTTTGGGAGGTGTGCTGTTGGGGGCTAGTCTTGGGGCTTGAAATCTGGGCCTAGGCACTATCCCTCAGTTCCTCAGCTAAAGGTTCGTGTTCTAGCCCTTAAGCCACAGTGCCATTTCCAGTTTTCTAGTGGTTAGTTGTAGATAAGAGTTTCATGGTCTTTCCTGCCCAGGCTGGCTCTGAACTAAGGTCCTCAGATCTGAGCCTCCTGAGTAGCTTAGATTATAGGCATGAGTCAGTGCTGCCTGGCTCAGATTGCTTTTAAGTTTGTAACTTTAGAATTGTGACTCTATATCACATGTAATTAACATTCTCTATTAGAAAAGTCATTTTTTGTATAATTATATTTACAATTGGCACATGGTGATCCAAATATTAAGCACCATGTCCAAGTAGTAAGTACCTGAGGAAACAAAGTTTAGTTTCTCTGATACAATGTTGGAGACACTAGTGGTTTAAAATTTTCCTTAGTGAAATAGGTAAGAGACAATTTTCCAATGTCTGCTTGGTATGGTAAACAGGATTTCTTAGGCATGGTAACACTTTTCATTATTCAAAACACATATATTTTATATAGTCCTTACCCCTACCCTAATTCCCTACTATGATTTTGTCATCCCTGTCCAATACTTCGGGATGTAGTCCTCTTTTCTATCATTCTAAATCTCATCTCTATCATTATATGTTTATCAGAATTTGTATTTTGCCCTAATTTGGTGGACATAAGTCCACTTCTCCCACTCTTTACCCCCTCTGACAGATTTTATAGGTAGAAAAAGTTTTTTTTTCCTTAGTGAAAATATTTCTAATCAGATGCCGGTAGCTCACACCTATAATCCTAGCTACTCAGGAGACTGAGATATACGGATCACAATTCAAAACCAGCAGGAAAGTCCATGAAAGTCTCATATCCAAATAACCACCAGAAAACTGAAAGTGGCTATGTGGCTTAAGTGGTAGAGCGTTAGCCCTGAGCTAATGTGCTCATGGTCAGTCCCAGTCTGAGTTCAAGTCCCATGACCGACTGGAAAGAAAAAGAAAATATGCCTAACAAGACATTTAAAATATTGTCTGGAAGCTTTTTATTTATGGATGTATGGAGAGTATTTGCTTTTTTAAATTTCCAAGCCACTATTTAATGACCATTATTTTAGTATTGGGCAACTTTACTATTTTAATGGTTTTTTTTTTTTTTCAGTCAGGGGGCCTGAACTCTCATCGTGGGCACTATCCGTGAGCTCTTCAGCTCAAGGCGAATGCTCTACCACTTGAGCCACAGCTCCACTTCTGGCATTTTCTGCGTATGTGGTGCTGAGGAATTGAACACAGGGCTTCATGCCTGCAAGCCAAGAACCTCTACCATTGAGCTACCTTCTCAGCCCACTATTTTAATTTTTATAGGCTGGAGGGTTGTTTATTTTGTTTTGATTTTGCTCATAATTGTGTATGAAGTCAGGGTCCCATACTTACCTTGCTTACTTAGCTGGTAGTCTACCACTTTAATCATAGCTAAAGCCTTGCTGTGCTTTGTTTGTTGAAGATGAAGTTGTACACATTTCTGCCTGGGTTGGCTTCAAACCACCGTTCTCCAGATCTCAGCCTTCTAAATCACTAGGATAATAAGCCTTAGCCAGCAGTGCACATATGAATTTTCTTTTCAAAACTGTGCCATGTAAGTCAGATGTGGGTAGCTCACATATATATTCCTAGCTGTTGATGAGGCTGAGATATGATGCCAGCCCGAAGAAGGAAATTTTTTGACACTCTCATTAACATACTACTCAGAGAAGACCCGAAGTGGAGCTGTGTCTCAAGTGATAGAGTGCTAGCCTTGAGCTGAACAAGCTCAGGGACAGTACCCACTCCCTGATTTCAGACCCCAGGCCCATCCCGGGGCAGGAGAAGGGAAGAAGGATGCCACATACTAAAATGTGATTCTTACAGTAAATTGTAAACTCTTCTTCACAAACTCTCATACCTAGTCTTCCCCCTTCTCCTTTTTAGAGGCCACACTACTACAGTTTTCTTGTGTCTTAAAGAGGCATAGACACTTGCACTATTATGTAGTTTTTGTTTTACATTTAATTAAATTTAGAACTTTAAATAACTTCTATAAATTATGATATAGATTTACATTATTTACCTTATTGAAAATTAATTGATATTTTTGAAAAGCATAGAATACAATCTTTTTGTCATGGGTCCCAGTGTATACTAAGGAACATTATTGGCTGGAAAATAATTTGGTTGCTTGTTTGTTGCATCGTTTAAACATATATTGAATTTGGTGGCTTTAACCATTTTTCTACCAAACAATTAACAAACTATAAACTATGTTTTCTCATTGGATTTTGTTTTGGTCTTTTGGGCGGTTTTGGCTTTTGGGGTGCTAATAGGCCAATATAGGGCTGGAACTCAGCCTGAAGCTCTTGCTTAGAAATTTTTACTCAAGGCTTCCTTTGTACCATTTGAATAGCATTTCCACTGCTAGCTTTTTGCTAGTTCATTGAAGATGACAATCTTGAGGACTTATTTTCATGGGTTGGCATCCAACTTAAATTCTCAGATCTCAGCCTCCTAAGCAGCTAAAATTACAAGATTTAGCTGAACCCTGGCTATATTCAGCTACTGTTGAAATACAAACAATTATTTCTGTTGGAGTCAGCAAGGGCACATTATTCTGAAGCAATTGTGTATGATTATGTATTTGAAATATATAGTGAAATACAGTTATGTAAGTGTGTGTGTGTGTGTGTGTATATATATATATATAAATATAAATAAATATATATATATATATATATATATTCATCAATTTAAATGTGCAGAGGTGAATGAAGATGTATGTGTTGATCTTGAGGAAAGATTTCACCTAGGGCTCTTCACAGACATGGTTAACGAGTACAGAATGCTTGAGGTTAAAATTTAGGAAAATATAAAAAGCATCCCAACCATATGTTTCCCTCCCTAATGCATGCATATCCTGCAGTGTTATGATGGTTACATTAGTGTGTGTGAGCAAGTGCTGGGGCTTGGATGCTGCCCCTTAGGTATGTTACTCAAGGCTAGTACTCTGCCATTTATACCAACTTTCTGCCTTTTACTGGTTATTTGTGGAGATAGCAGTCTCATGGACTTATTTACACAAGCTGGCTTTGAACTGGGATCCTCAGATCTCAGTCTTCTGTGTAGCTAAGTATACAGAGCTGAGCCACCAGTGCCAAGTTTTTCATCATTACTTTTACAACCTACATACATATTCACATCTCTCTCATCAAAAGCACTCACTTTTCACTCTAACTGACAATGTGTGAGGAAAGATGGTTAAGCAGATAAGTTAGAAAATGGGCTTCTAGTCCCATTAACATCATTCTGGTAGGTTTTTACCCTTCAGGGAGGGAATACATATTTCCTCTTTCACTCTGTCTTTTTCTAGAAGTCAGTTAAATGTTTCTGATACATCTTTCAAAGATATCACAAACACTAGATAATATGTTAATATATGTGAAATTATTTTTGGGTCAGGGGTCTTGTGTGTCTGGAGCTTCAGAGGAAAGAGGCTGTTAAGCTGGGCTGCAGGCACAGAGTTTATGTTTTCTGTCTGCTGGTTGCAGATAGGAAGGTTTCCTTCCTGGGAAGGTTTGAACCCATATCCTCTGATATCAGCTTTTGCTTAGCTAGGATTACCAGCAAGAGCCACCAAAGCCTACCTCAGGTTAGAAGGCTTGTTTTTCATTCTTTCCTTTTTGTTTCCTCTAAGGTCAAATAGGTGGCCTCGTTGTGTGTCATAATAAAGTGTTTTGTATTATGCCTCTTTGCTTCTGGCTTTTCTGAAACTCATTTTGTCAGTGCTTGGTGAACAAAATTGTTCTGAGGCCAGTAGCATTTTCCTTCTGAGATGTGAGGTAGTTTACTTCAATCACTTATCACTTTGGCAAAGCAAGCAGGATTTTTCTGTTAAATCCTACTTCATGAGAGAGCATTATGATTAGAAGGTATGTTCACACTTCAGTATAGTCCCTATTTTATAAATTTAGGTTACAATATTGGGTGGAAGAATGATTACTGTTAGATTAGTTTGATAATTATTCTCTAGGTTTTACTCCTTAAGGATCATTAACTCAAAAGCGGATTAAATACATTCAGACAATAGTAGAAGGTGACTACTACTAATTTGATGTATGTGGGCAGATGATCAGAATTCTCATGATTACTAAAAAGATTTCTTCCAATTTTCGGTGGTAGACTGCTATGCTATCTGTGAGGAGACAGTGATGCTGGAGCTTTGAAAAGTGACTATGAAGCAGGATTTGGGAGGAGAGCATTTGGTAGGGATACCTTTTCCAGGGCTCGTGAACTAGAATCCCCAGGCATGAGGACTCAGAGTCACATATTGTTTGTTCCCTATCTTGGAACTTGAATTGAGAGCCTGGAAACTGTCCCTGACTATTTTTTTGCTCAAGGCTAGTTCTATACTACTTGAACCACAACTCCACTTCAAGATTTGGGGTTTTGAATTATAGATCGAGTCTCATGGAATTTCCTGTTTGGTCTGGCTTCAAATCTGATCCTCAGATATCAACTGTAGAGAGCTGCGTGCAGCCGCACCTGGAAGATGGCACCGACTTCTGCCCTCCGCCTTCCCGATGGCGAGTGCTCTCTGTGGTAAACAACTCCTTATATGGCTAAGGCAAAGAATCTGGCTTGCTTCTGTGCACCTGAACCTATTGGTGGTTCCCATGTGACGTATCAGGGTTGGCTACCCAGCAGGTACTTAAGGCTGTGGGGAATTCTCCCCGGGGTTGAGGTCAGAAGATTGCTCAAAGGTCCTGAATAAACTGCAGAGAGAAGAGCTCGGTGTCACGTCTTCCTTGCTGGTCGAGGAGGTCGTGACAGGTGGTAGCCCGTACGGGGACTCAGGCATAACCCCAAGGAGGACTCAGAACTCTCTGCGGTCAGGGTGGTGCACCGGTAAGTTCCCAGGTAAAAGGGGAATCCGTGACAAGAGGGGGGGGATTTTTGCTCTTCTCGGTAGATAAAGAGAGAGCGAGAACCCGGGGCTAGTCAATAGAGTAGCCAAAAGTGAAAGTAAAAGATTGTTTACCAGGTTAAGATTTTTAAAACATGGGCTCTTCTTCTTCACACCCAATTTTTTGGCTCTTAATGAGCTACTGCATTCAAAAAAGTTAAAAATAAAAAAGAGTACTTTAGAGAGATTTTTGGATGAATGTGACATCATTGCCCCGTGGTTCGCTGTTTCCGGAAGCCTCACGGTGGCCTCTTGGGAGAAACTAGGGAGGGACCTAGATTTTGCCTCTGAACAAGGAACGCTTAAGAGCGGAGTGAGACCAATATGGAAACTGATAAGAGGCTGTCTTGAGGACCAGCGCTGTGGTGGGGCAGTGGAGAATGGTCAGGCTGCCCTAGAAATGCTGCAGGAAGAAAGATCGGAAGGGGCTGGGAAAGTAGGGGGCTGGGAAAGTAAGGGGCTGGGAAGGTGGCTCAGTGGTAGAGTGCTTGACTTGCATGCATGAGGCCCTGGGTTCGATTCCTCAGCACCACATAAACAAAAAGAATAAAGCTGGAAGTGGCTCTGTGGCTCAAGTGGTAGAGCACTAGCCTTGAGCTGAAGAGCTGAGGGATAATGCCCAGGCCCAGAATCGGGCCCCACAACTGAAAGGAAACAAAACAAAACAAAACAAAACAAAAGAAGGGCGGACCACTAACTAATGCTGGATTAGCTGCTGCTGTGGTGCAATTAACTCAGAAGAAAGGGGGAGGCTCAAGTGCATGCTTTGATGCGGCAAGATGGGACACATAAAGCGTAATTGCCCTGAAAAGGGAAAAGTGATAGAAACAGGAAAAGGGACAACAGCCTAAGCAGCCTGGGCTATGTCCTAGATGTAAAAAGGGGAAGCATTGGGCAAATGAATGCCGATCTGTGAAAGACATCAACGGTCAACCCTTAATGCAGGCCCAGGAAAAAACCTATTCAAAAAACGCTGCAAATTTGTCTAAACAGTTGTCTAGTTATCTTTTAGGTAATTGAACTGGGGAGTTCGACAGCCTGATGGAAGAGCTCAGGGTTGCCATCGTCATGGTGAACTCGACCCGAGTGGATGCCGGATTGGCAGAGGGGTTATCTTCATGGATCTCCACTGCTATGAATCAACTTAAGGAGTGGGCAGGTTTGGGAGCCCTGACAGGCCTCCTGGTATTAGCCTCCTTGGTATGTCTGTGATGCATTTGCCAAATTAGAGGTTCTCAGCATCGCAATGCAGCCATGATTATCCAAGCCTTTACAGCCATTGGAGCAGGACAGTCCCCCCATGTATGGCTTGCTAAGACTGGCCTTTTTTGAGCACAGGATGCGAGGCTTGAGCACTGCACTTGGGGTCCACCGAGGTCATGAGCCCCAAGAAGAGCATGTCTGATTGCATGTGGGTTGATACCCTAAGTCCTACCTCTGTAAAAAGTTATCGGACGAGTCTGGTAATCATTCGAGTGGATAACACCTGAGTGAAGATCAGTACAATGTCCCAAATTTCTTCTACAGAGATCAGACCTCTACTCTTGCCTGTTGCAAAATAAAAAAGGGGGAACTGTAGAGAGCTGCGTGCGGCCGCACCTGGAAGATGGCGCCGGCTTCTGCCCTCCGCCTTCCCGATGGCGAGTGCTCTCTGTGGTAAACAACTCCTTATATGGCTATGGCAAAGAATCTGGCTTGCTTCCGTGTACCTGAACTTATTGGTGGTTCCCAGGTGGCGTATCAGGGTTGGCTACCCAGCGGGTACTTAAGGCTGTGGGGAATTCTCCCCGGGGTTGGGTCAGAAGATTGCTCAAAGGTCCTGAATAAACTGCAGAGAGAAGAGCTCGGTGTCGCGTCTTCCTTGCTGGTCGAGGCGGTCGTGACAATCAACCTCCTGAGTAGGTGGGATTCCAGGTGTGAGCCACCATAACTTGGCTAGCATCACATTTTTAAGTGTTCTCTAGGTTTTTCTGATATGTGTGGCTACCATTTGAACAATTTGGCTGCAGTGGGTCACATCACAATTAGAATAAAATCAATTGTTTCTCATTGTAAGCTGCAGAACACAATATCTATCTAATTTATTCCTGTCTTCCTCTCTATTCTGTTTCTTCCATATTGTACCATTTTTTTCTTGCTTCGTGAGCTTCAGCATGTCAGTGCTATTTACCTTTTTTGAAGCAAGTCAGGTCCTTTGCCTTCATTGGGGTTTTACTTGCTGTTCTCACTGCCTGGAGAACCTGCTCCTCAATAATTGCAATGATGGTGGCCCTGCTCTCAGATAAAATGTCTCCTTCTCAGGGATGTCTCCTCATCCCCACTGTGAAGTTGTTCCCACCACATCACCAACCTTATGCCTCTGATTTATACAAATTATCGTAGTGATTTCTGTTTTTTCTTCTCCAGTGTGAAAGCTGCATGAAGGCAACTGCACTCACTTCCGTCTCTCTAAAGACAACAGTATCCCTGGTCTTTAGATCACAGGAGCCTTGTGTGGAGTTGAGCCTGCTTCAGTTCTGGTAATCTTAGAATCCAGTCAGGACAGCTAATCAAGCTGTAGTCTGGTAGCCAGATGTCATTTCCTCTCATTCTTTCTGCCTCTCTGGGTAGCTGAGTCCACTATATGGCAAGATTAGTGCCTGACCCCTATTTACTCTCATGGCAAAGGTGGCTGTGACATCATAGAAGTTTATGGCCTGAGCTGGGAGTTTGGATTAGTGGCAGACTGCTTGCCTACCATGCATAAAACCTGAGGTTCAGTTCTTCAGTAGCACACAAACAGAAAAATCCACAAGTGTCACTGTGGCTCAAGTGGTAGAGAGCTAGCCTTGAGAAAAGAAAGCATAAGGACAGTATGCACACACACTGATTTCAAGTCCCAAGTCTGGCAAAATATAAGAAGTAATATATGACCATTTTTTTGAAGCTGTGGGGGGGACCCACACCCACACCACACCTATACCCCCACCTGAGGCACCCAAGGCAGTGGGTTTCCACACCCAGGAATCCTACTTACTCAGGATGCTGAAGTGTGAGGATCAAGTTGAAGCCAGTACAATAGCTCAGCAACCAATCACTCACTCCCTGATATGTTCAGACTCAGTGTAGGTGCTTTCATTCTTTCTCTATATCTTTTCTTCCTTCCTTCCTTCCTTCCTTCCTTCCTTCCTTCCTTCCTTCCTTCCTTCCTTCCTTTCTTTCTTTCTTTTCTTTCTTTCTTTCTTTCCTTCCTTCCTCCCTCCCTTCCCTCCCTCCCTCTCTCCCTTCCCTCCCTCCCTCTCTGCCTATTTCCCTCCCTCCCTCCTTTCTTTCTCTCTCTCTTCCTTCCTTCCTTCCTTCCTTCCTTCCTTCCTTCCTTCCTTCCTTTCTTTCTTTCTTTCTTTCTTTCTTTCTTCCTTCCTTCCTTTCTTTCTTTCCTTCCTTCCTTCCTTCCTTCCTTCCTTCCTTCCTTCTTTCCTTCTTTCTTTCTTTCTTTCTTTCTTTCCTTCTTTCTTTCTTTCTTTCTTTCTTTCTTTCTTTCTTTCTTTCTTTCTTTCTTTCTTTCTTTCTTTCTTTCTTTCTTTCTTTCTTTCTTTCTCTCTCTCTCTCTCTTTCTCTCTCTTTCTCTCTCTCTCTCTTTCCCTCTCTCTCTCTCTCTCTTTCTTTCTTTCTTTCTTTCTTTCTTTCTTTCTTTCTTTCTTTCTTTCTTTCTTTCTTTCTTTCTTTCTTTCTTTCTTTCTTTCATTTTGTCAGTCATGAGGCCTGACTTCTGAACACTGGGTTTGGGCACTTTCTCTCTGCTCTTCAGCTGAAGGATGGTACTCTACCATTTGAGTCACAACAGCACTTCTGGCTTTTTTCTGCCTATGTGGTGCTGAGAAATCAAACTCAGGCCCTCATGCATGTACCACAATCACTCTACCCCTAAGCCACCTTCCCACCCCTCATTTTATTTTATAAATTAAGAAAATTAAAAACATGCATTCATTGATTTCTCATTCAAATTATTGAAATATACTATATGTTATTTAAGCTGTTTTAAAAATGTTTTTCTTGTAAAAATACTGTACAGAAGGGTTACAGTTACATGAGTAAGGATTCCTAACGAGCATTGTCACCTCCTCCTTTCTTTTTTCCCCTACCATCCCTTCCCTCCCCACCTCACCAAATTCTCCCACCCACCCTCTACCAATGTTGTAAAGTACAATTTCAACATACTGTCTTGTACATCCCATTGTTACAAAGGGATAAACACTATCCTTATTTAAGCATTAAGTTATTTCCTTTCTCCTCCTCACATAAATAATATACATACAAGATGCAGGTCACTAGAAACAAATACAGTGAAAACAGGTGTAATACTGTGTTGGAAGAACATACCAAAGAAACAAAAAAATGAATAGTATATTATAAATACATTAAAAACAATAGCAAGAAAGAAAAACATTAGAGTTCCTGTCTTGGAGTTCATTTCGCTTAACGTCATCTTATAAGGTCATATGTACTTAGCTTTTGAGCTTTTCTGCTTGCCTTAAACATATATTATTTATTGCTAAAAAGGGAGGCCTGGTATACTTCACTTAATATATTTTTTATTTTTTAATTTAGTTTTATTGTGAAACTACTGTACAGAGGGGTTACAATTACGTGGGCAAGATAATGAGTCCATATCTTATCAACCATTGTAGCCTCCCCCTTTGTTTACCCTTCCCATCCCTTCCCAGCCTCCCCCCATCACCCCCCACAATCCTCCCCCCAACACCAAAGTTGTAAAGTTCATTTTCGACATGACAACGTGTACTTCTCATTGTTGCAACGGGTACACCAGTCTCCTTATTTAAACGACTTGTTTTTCTCCTTCCCCTCCACAAATTATACCGACATCAAATACAGTGAAAGCAGGGGTTATACTGTGGAAGAGGGACATACAAAGCAACAAAAAAATAATCTTATAAATGCATTAGAAACAAATGCATTTAAGAAAAAAAAACATTTAAATACATATATTAGGCTTGATTTTTCCTAACATCACCTTATCTGACCATTCCTGCTTGACGCAGACATATACTAGATATTGCAATTAAGGGAAATCATGGGACCAATGTTTCTTTGGGCTTGGCTTACTTCACTTAATATAATTTTTTCCATGTCCTTCCATTTCCTAACAAATGGGAAAATGTCATTCTTTCTATTGGAGGCATAGAATTCCATTGTATATATAAATGCCACATTTTCTTGATCCATTCATCTACTGAGGGGCATCTGGGTTGGTTCAATATCTTAGCTATAGGAAATAATGCTGCAATAAACATAGTTGTGCTGGTAGCTTTAGTGTTGTCTTGTTTGAAACATTTGGGTAAATACCCAAAAGTGGGATTGCTGGTTCATAGGGGAACTCTAGCTGGAGTCATTTGAGAACCTCCATACTAGTTTGCAAAGTGGTTGTACAAGTTTATACTCCCACAAACAATGGAGTAAGGTTTCCTTCTGTCCACATCCCCTCCAGTATCTGTTATTAGAGTTCTTGATTTTTCTCATTCTAACTGGGGTGAGGTGGTATCTTAATGTTGTTTTGATTTGCATTTCTGTTACGGCTAGGGAGGTTGAGCATTTCTTAATGTGTCTACTGGCCATCCTTCTTTCTTCTTCATAGAAGTTTCTCTTTAAGACTTTAGCCCACTTATTTATTGGGAAGTTGTTTCTTTGAGGATTTGTTGTTGGGGGATTTAATTTTTTGAGTTCCAAGTATATTTTAGATATGAGACCCTTGTCCGTTGCATGGCTAGGGAAGATATTCTCCCAATCCTTGGGCTTTCTATTGATCTTGCTAGCTATGTCCTTTGCCATGCAGAAGCTCTGCAACTTCATGCAATCCCATTTGTCTAACCTTTCTTTGATTTTTTTATGTTTCTGGGTCTCTATTAAGAAAATTTTGGCCTGGGCCAAGAAGACCTAGAGTTTGTCCTATTCCATCCTGTAATGATTTCAGAGTGTCTGCTTTGACACCGAGGTCTTTGGTCCATTTGGAATTGATGCTGGTGCAGCATGAACTATATGGATCTAGCTTTCGTTTTCTACAAGTAGTTGACCATTTTGGCAGCACAACTTATTGAAAAGGTTGTCTTTTTCCGTTCTATTTTTCTTAGCTACCATATCGAAAATTAGTCGGTGATAGGTCTGTAGGTTCATTTCTCTGTTTTCAATTCTATTCCATTGGTCCTGAGGTCTGTTCTTGTGTGAAAATTGGTATTGATATTACTCCAGCAGTGTTCCTTCTGTTGAGGGTCGTTTTTGCTATTCGGGGTCTTTTATTGTTCCATATGAATATTTGGATTGCCTCTTCTATTTCCTTGATGAATGAGGTTGGAATTTTGATAGGTATCACAATAATTTGTAGATAGCATTGGGAAATATTACCATTTTCACGGTGTTGATCTTTCCAATCCAGGAGCATGGGAGATTTTGCCACTTCTTAAGTTCTGTTTTGATTTCCTTCATCAAGTTTTTAAAGTTATCATCATAGAAGTCCTTCACTCCTTTGGTTAGGTTAATTCCTAGTTATTTTATTTTTTGTGGGGCTATCACCAATGGAGTTGCTTTCCTAAATTCAGCCACACTTTTCTCATTGTTGACATACAGAATAACCATTGATTTCTGGGGGTTCATTTTCTACCCTGCTACTTTGCCAAACCTTTGAATCAGCTGAAGAAATTTGGGAGTGGAGTCCATGTGATTCTTTAAATACAAGATCATGTCATCTGCTAAGAGGCAGAGTTTTACTTCTTCTTTCCTTATTTGGATCCCCTTTATGATTGCATCTTGTCTTATTGCTGTAGGTAGGCATTCTAATACTAGATTGAAGTGGAGAGAGTGGACATCCTTGTCTTGTTCCTGAGTTAAGAGGAAATGGCTTTAGTTTTTCACCATTATTATATTGCTGGCTGTAGGTTTGTCATATACAGACTTTATTGTATTGAGGAATATTCCAAGGATTCCTAATTTTTCCAGAACCTTCATCATAAAGGGGTTTTGGATCTTGTCAAATGCTTTTTCTGTATCTATTGAGATAATCATGTGTTCCTTATCATTGCTCCTATTGATGTGATGAATTATATTAATTGATTTGCATATATTGAACCAGATTTGCATCCCTGAAATGAAACCTGTTTGATCGTGGTGTATGATTTTTTGGATGAATTGTTGAAGTAGACTGGCCAAAATTTTGTTAAGAAGTTTTGCATCAATATTCATCAAAGAAATGTGTCTATCATTCTCTTTCTTTGATGAGTCCTTTCCTGATTTTGGGATGAGGGTTATGATGGCTTCATTGAATGTGTTCTGTAGTGAACTTTCTTTTTCAATTTTATTGAAGATTTGGAGGAGTATTGGTGTGTTGGTGCTTTGAAGGCCTTGTAGAATTCCGCTATAAAGCCATCTGGTCTTCAACTTTTCTTAGATGGGAGGTCTTTTATTGCTGTTTCTATTTTCAGCTTGATATGGGCCTGTTAAGATGGTTTAACTCATCTTGGTTTAGTTTTGGCATGTCAATATTTGCTAGGAAATGGTCCATTTCTGCCAAGTTCTCAAACTTATTAGCATAAAGTTTTGAGAAGTATTCCCTTATAATGTTCTGAATCTTGGTTGTTTCTGTGGTGATGTTTCCATTCTACTCTCTGAGTTTATTTATTTTGGTGTGTTCTCTTCTTTTTCTGGTAAGATTTGCTAACGGTCTGTCAATTTTGTTAATTTTCTCAAAGAACCTACTCTTTGTTGATTCTTTCTATAGTTTTTTGGATTCTAATTCATTTAATTCTGATTTAATTTTAATTATTTCTTTCCGTCTATTGCATTGAGGTTTATCTTGCTGTTCTTCTTCAAGGAGGTTCAGATGCCTCATTATATTGTTGGTTTCAGTTCTCTCCAATTTGTTGATGTAGGAACTCAGAGCTATAAACTTGCCCCTGAGTACTGCCTTTGCTGTGTCCCAGAGGAGCTAGTAATTTGTGTGCTCATTTTTGTTGAATATCATGAACAGTTTAATTTCCTTTCTAATCCCTTCCATGACCCACTCGTGACTCAGCAGGGTGTTGTTCAGTCTCCATGTGTTATACCACTTTCTTTTGTGGCTTTTTTTGTTGAGTTCTGATTTTATTCAGGTGTTGTCTGAGAGAATGCAAGGTATAACTTCAATGTTTCTGAATTTGGGCAAGTTTGCTTTGTGGCCTAAAATGTGGTCTACTTTAGAAAAATTTCCATGTGCTGCTGAGAAACACATGTATTCTGATGCTGCTGTGTGAAATATTCGATAGATGTCTGTTATATCTAGTTGAACTATGTAGTTGTTTAGATCTGCGGTTTCTCTGTTGAGTTTTTTGCCAATTTTTCTATCTAGTGGGGAAAATGGTGTGTTAAAATCCCCAACAATTAGTCTTTGGATCTATGTGTGATTTTAGAGAAAGTAGTGTTTCTTGAATAAATTTGAGTTCTCTGTTGTTTGGTGAATAGATATTTAGAATTGTAATATCCTCCTGAAGGAGAGATCCCTTTATTAGTATGTAGCGACCTTCTTTTTCTCTTCTCACGAATTTGAATTTGAAGTCTATTTTATCTATTAGAATTGCAACTCCCGCCTGTTTATGGGGGCCGTTTGCTTGGTAGATTTTGTTCCATCCTTTCACATTGAAAATGTGTGTGTTTTTATGGGCAAAATGTGACTCCTGAAGGCAGCAGATAGTAGCATCTTGCTTTTTAATTCAACTAGACAGTCTATGTCACTTAATTGGAGAGTTAAGTCCATTAATGTTGAAAGATAGGAATGAGAGGTATTTGGGAGTTCCTGCCATTTAATCCACCTTCTTTGGGGCTGATCCACTGCGTTCTTCCTATGTTCCTTGCATTCTCAGTTTGGGTGAGGATTCTTGGCCTTTGCTGTGGTCTTGTTTGTTTTCTAAGTGCAGCACATCTTCAAGAATTTTTGCCGGGCTGGTTTGGTGCAAATATTTTGTTTAAATTTTTCTTTGTTATGGAAGGTTTGTATTTTATTTTCAGTTAGGAAGGATAGTTTAGCTGGGTACAGTATTCTTGGTTGATAGTTGTTTGTCTTTAGGGCATGGCATACATCATTCCAGGCTCTTCTTGCTTTGATTGTCTATGCTGAGAAATCTGAGGTGATTCTCATTGGTTTTTCTTTATAGGTGATTGATCTTTACTCGGTGACAACTTTAACGATCTTTTCTTTGGTCTGAATTGATCCTGTGTGGATTATAATGTGACGGTGTGATGTCCTATTCTGGTCTGTTCTATTTGGAGTTCTCAAAGTCTCTTGTATCTGAATAGGCCTATCTTTTTGCATGATTGGGAAGTTCTCTGCTAGGATCTTGTTAAATAAATTTCCTAACCATTAACTTCTGTTTCTAGGTGCTCCTCTACACACATTATCCTCAGATTAGGCCTTCTGATGGTGTCTTCCAAGTTTTGAATAGATCTATCATATTTCTTACACTTATCTTGGATGGTTGTATGTTCTTTCTCTGTAATATCTAGGCTGTCTTCAATCACCGAGATTTGATCTTCTGCATGGTCTAACCTGCTGTCAAGAGTTTCGACTTTCTTTTTTATTTATTTTCCTTGTAATTGGTCAGCTTTCATGGCTTCAAATTCTTTGTTGCAGCTTTGTTTTACATCTTGAATGTACTTCTTTACTTCCTTAATTTGGTGTTCAGTGTTTATTCTCAAATCACTTAGTTGATTGGTTATGGTTTCCTTGGACTCCCATTCCTTCTGTTGGGTTCCGTTCAGTATTCCCTTTGTGGTCTCCCCGATCTCATTCAGCTCTTTGTTAATGGATTCCAACAATGCCTTTAGTGATCTTTGTGCATTCTCATTTTGCTCTCTCAATTCCTGTATTACTCTTTGCTTAGCTTCTCACGTTCACGCCATTCCTGTAGTTCTCTTTGAGTGTTCTCAGCCTGCTCACGCCATTCCTGCCTTTCTCTTTGAGTGATCTCAACCTGATCAAGCAATTCCTGTATCAGTTTTTGAGTAGTTTCCTCACGCTCATGATATTCCTGTATTAACCTTTGGTTTGCCCCTTCTCTCTCCCTATCACATTCATAGAAAGTCTTTGCAAGTTTTCAATCTTTTCCTGTATTAACCTTTGGTTTGCCTCCTCTCTCTCCTTTTCATGGCCATATAGAGTCCTTTGTTCATTTACCATGTTTACCAGCAGTGTTTGTAGAGCTATTTGGGAACTCTCCTCTGGATTGCATTATCTGTTCTGTCCCCTGATTATTATGAGTGGGAGTTAAGATACCCACAGTTGTCGTTTTTCTTGTGTTTTTCTGGCTTACTCTGCCCATTTTGGATGAAAGTAACACCAGTTTGGTGCTAGAACACTATCTTAAGACAAGCATCACCCAAAATTTGTAGTTGCACTGTCCAAATTCTGCAGATACTATATAATTCAACAGATATATCTCTTCAACATCAAACAACTATATATTAATGGGCTATGAACAGCAAAGAAGAATTTGGCAAACCAGAAATTATTAGGTTTAGGGAGATATGTGGGTAAAAATAGGAATCGAGGGATGTGGGAAGGCACAGGGAGAATTAACTTAACTAAATCAAAATCTCAAAGTGGGAAATAGGTTAGATAGTATGAAAATAGAGAGAGATAAAAAAAGAAGAAAGAGAAAGAGAAAAAAAGAGACACGAAAAAATAGAAAAGCAAAATTTAAAAATTAAAAAGTGCAATGCTTAAAAATTATGCAAATATAAAAACGAAATATTCAGAGAAGAGTGAGGATATAATTAGAGAAGTGGAGGGATATAAAGGAGACGTGAAAAACTTAAAAATAAAAAAAATTAAAATATTATATAGGTATAAATAGTACTGCTATTAAAGAATGTAAGTCTAAGAGGTTTTGAATTGATGAATATATTTCTTGATTAATTGTGTACTCTGTGGGGGATAAGATCTAATAATCAACTACAAGTAATCTGAGGATGTGCAGAACAGCAATTAAGTCATACAAAGAAGAATGAAAGAGACAAAAAGGTGAAAAGAATGAGGAAGAAAAAAAGATTAAAAGTTAAATAGAGCTAAACAAAAAACAAAAAAATAAATGTTTTTTTTTTTAAAAGAAAGAAAACATGCACACACACATATATCCCTAAAATAAAAATTATAAGAGGGAGAAAAAAAGTTACTAGAAAACAATTTTTTAAAGGTAAGAATTAAAAGTAGTTTTAGAAAAAAAACTTATGAAAGTTAAAAAATTTTTTTTTGATTTTTTTGGGTAGGGTTAGGAAAGTCCTGTATTTCCCTTGTGTCCATAACCAGCCTCTTGTTGGAGTCTCTGGTCTTCTTGTGGTGTTTTATTTTCCTGTGGCTTGGTTGGTTTCTTAAGTCAGTTTGTTTGAGAAGGCACAAAAATGCTCTGCTTTACCCAGGATTTTGTGATCCTTCTCCCAGTCTTGTTCAATGGGAAGGAAATCTGTTTTGAGTATCACAAGAGGGAGATGGTTTGTTCCTCTACTTTGGAGATGCTGTGATGAGGCTAGGTTCTGGGTAGAGTGGAGGCCTTTCAGCAAAAAGTAGATTTTCCCTGAGGGGTTAGCTCCTGAGACACTCACAGAGCCCAGCCTGGAGCCATTCTCAGGATTTATGTTTACTGACTTTCAATTGATTGTAGAGGCTGCTAAAGGGATGGACAGACTGTTGCTCTGTTTCCTAGTGAAGAAAGCCACTCCTGGGCCTGGCAGCCTGAGCCGGGTGACTTTTCCCTGGGTTGAGCTGAGTCTGGCACGTCAGGTTAGGTTCTTGTGAGCTCCTAAATGACTCCAGTTTTCTTCCAAGGCCTGATTTGGAGCTAGCAGCTCAGCCAGGCCCTTGTCAGTATCAAAGATGGAGATCTCCGGTAGTGGGGGATGAGAGGTGGCTTCCCTCCTCTGCTCTCTGAGAAGGAGTGAGGACGTCAGGCTTCTACTCACGCCGAGTCTTGGTTCCTGGGCTGTCTCTGGTCTGCTAACTGCAGGATGAAGATGTCTTCTCCTTGTCGGTTCTTGCTGGTGTTGAATAGAATCTGCTCACTTGCCGCATCTGGCTCTTTCATCCCGGATTCTCTGTGTTGCAGGTATGGCGGCTATGGCTGCAGCTGCTGCAGCCACAGCCATAGCTGCAAATGCTGGCAAGTGCTCAGATCTGTCTCCTTGCCAGGATTTTCCCTCTCTGGCCTAACTCTCT
Organism: Dipodomys merriami; assembly: GCF_024711535.1. Classification (NCBI taxonomy): domain Eukaryota; kingdom Metazoa; phylum Chordata; class Mammalia; order Rodentia; family Heteromyidae; genus Dipodomys; species Dipodomys merriami. The sequence continues at coordinate 714,701 of NW_027206017.1, forward strand.
CTACTGTGATGGCACACTTGTGATTCTCTGACTTAGGTCTGTTCACTGGAACACTAAAACTGCTTTCTATGGGAGAGCTTGTTTAACCTCTAGTTTCTCCTCTGCCATCTTCCTGGAACTCCAAGACTTCTTCTTATAGCCAGACTTTCTCTGCTTTTTCATCTCTGCAGCCTTCCTTGATATTCTCACAAGCATCAGAACAATAACTACTGCTGAGGGAATGAAAACAAGAATAGAAAGAAGGGCCACAGAGGACAGCATGGTACCAAAACCCCTTTCTGTGATTGTTAGTTCCATCAGGGGGATGTCATGGTGCACATCTGGGAGATTCTTCACAGCACAGCTGAATGTCCTATTGTGTGGAGAGCTGCAGGGGCCACGACCAAAGATGGCACTGGCTTCCGCCTTCCGCCTTCCCGATGGCGAGTGCTCTCTGTGAATAACAACTCCTTATATGGCTATGGCTTGGCTACTGGCTTGCTTCTGTATTTGTGACCCTATTTGTATATGCCGCATGGCACCTCGGGATTGGCCATCCAGGAGGCTTATAACCGGATTGCGGGTGCGGGGAAGGAGAAGCTTGCAGATGAGGTTCCCGAATAAACTGCTTTGAGAAGAATCCCGGGTCATGTCTTCCTTGCTGGTCGAGGTGGTCGCAACACTATTGTCTATCAGGTTAGGGTTGCTTATGCTTATGGATGCATCCCCTTTGTATACATTTCCAGCCCAGGAGATCTGATCCTGAAAAGTGCCTGCTGTGGTTGGGTACTGGAAAGACTGATAGTGAAATACAGATTTTGTGCGACTGCTGCTGGGAGGACGGTACTTACAGTCTATGGTCAGTTTGTCAGTGACATATGAAGATGACTTGAAGGTACATCTCAACATGACATTTTCTCCAACATAACCTCGTATGTCAAAAGCTGCACTAATCCTGCAAGAGTAGGATGCCTATCAGGGCAGAGAAGGTGCAGCCCTAGCCTCAAGCGGCTCTGATCAGCGGCATCCCGGCTGCTCCTCAGGTATCTGCCTAATTCTTTCTGATGGAGGCATGGAATTCCATTGTGTATATTTTCTTGATCCATTCATATACTGAGGGGCATCTGGTTGGTTCCATATCTTAGCTTTGGTAAATAATGCTGCAATAAACATGGTTGTGCTGGTAGTTTTAATATACTCCTTTCCAAAGTGGTTGAACAAGTTTACACTCCCCCCAACAATGCAGGACGTTCCCTTTGATCACATCCCCTCCAGCATAAGTTATTATTAAATTTGTTGCTTATAGCCATTCAAACTGGGGTGAGGTGGAATCTCAACATTGTCTTGATTTTCATTTCTTTTATGGCTAAAGAATTTGAGCATTTTTTCATGTGTCTATTGGCCATTCCTATTTCCTCTTCAGACCTTTCTCTTTAAATCTTTAGCCCACTTATTTATCAGGCAGTTGTTTCTTTGAGGATTTGTTTTTGGAGGATTTAATTTTTTGAGGTCTAATTATATGTTAGATATGAGATCCTTGTCCATTGTAAGCCTAGTGAAGATCTTCTCCAAATCGTTGGGCTTTCTCTTGATCTTGATAGCTATGTCCTTGGTCGTGCAGAAGGTCTGCAGTTTCATGCAATCTCATTTGTCCAACCTTTCTTTGATTTTATGTGTTTCTGGGTCTTTATTAAGAAACTTTTGGCAAGTGCCATGAGCCCTGGAGTTTCTCCTTTTCCTTCCTGTAATGTTTTCAGGGTATCTGCTTGGGCTCTGAGGTCTTTGATCCCTTTGGAGTTGATTCTTGTGCAGTGTGCTTTATAAGGGTCTAGTTTTAATTTTCTACAGGTGTGAAACAGTATATGTTTTATAAGTCATTGTCCATCTCTGTAGAGCCCTCCACAAGTTTATATGTATTTGTAGCTTGGGAAAGGAAATAAGAGTTAAATCAGGACAGTTGGAGGCTATGGTTTATAGGGCTCATTTGAGACGCTTTTGGAAGGAATGTTAACTTTTTCCATCTGATGCACTACAGATGGCAGTCTTGGTACAGGAATTGAGTAGACTGCTATTGGATAGGAAGGTTGTACTGATTCCTCCTGATTTTCCCCTGAAGACAAGGAGGGTGAAGTAGCCATGAGCATGAATCTGTGTGGGGTTTGCAATAAATATCTATTGACTGTGTATTTCTAATTTCTGTTGCCATAGGCAAATGAATGAAAGGATTTTTCCTTTCGTACTTTAGCTGTAACTAGATATTTTTCATTTTCTAAATCTTATTTTATTGTGAAGATTCTATAGAGAGGCTACAGTTACATGAATAAGGCAATGAGTACATTTCTGGTCAAGCATTGTTACCCCTTCCCTTGTTTTTTTCTACTATCCCTTACCTTCTCCTCCACCCTTCCCCACCCAAAGTTGTAAAATTCATTTCTAACATACTGTCCTATGGATATCATTGTTGCAATGGGTCATCCTGTGTCCTTGTTTCAGCATTTTTGTTATTTTGGTTCCCCTCTCTAAATTAGAAAAATGTATATACAAGGTGCACGGTAACAAAGTCAAGTCAAAGTCAAAAGGGGACATATTGTAGGAGGAAGAATATACATGATATATTTAAAACAACAACAACAAATGAGCCCCAAAATATAGTACCTTGTTTATATACGACATTTAGTCTAAAACTCCTTAGACATCTTAAGTTTGGACTATTTCTTTTTTTTTCTGCCAGTCTTGTGGTTTGAATTTGGGCACTCTACTGCTTAAGCCTCATTTGAGCTTATTCTGAGTAGTATATCTTATATAGAATGTGATAACTTTTCAGCCTGGGCAGGTTTCAAATAATGATCCTTAGATCTCAGCCTCTTGAATATCTAGGAGTACAAGCATGAGCCACCAGCACCTTGCTTGAATAATCCCACAGTTTTAACTACAGATGTTTTCATATCCCCTACCAACTATGCTTCCTGACCCTTTTTTAAAGTTATTTCTAAATAGCTTATGGAGGATTTTGAGCATTGCTTAATCATTTTTTCACTTTCATTACTAGTTGCACACTCAGAGGTTTGATGGAGTTACTTCCACACACACATATGATGTACTTGCTCATATTCACCCTGCCTTCCCAGTGTCCAGCCCCTTAATGCAAGGCCCAGAACCACTGTATATGTGCAAACATTCACTGACACTCTCAAACACACACACACACACACACACACACACACACACACACACACACAGCAGAACAATTAGCAACGGATATAATGTGGACCAGGAACTGCAAGGAAACATGGTAAGGTCGATTGTCTTTTCCCAGTTCCTCTGCCTTCCTCAATTCTCTGCTATTCCTTAGAACAATTCAAGCCTTACACAACTCACATCTGTCTGTTATGAACAACCTGAGCCTGGATTCCAGTTTGCATTCATAGGAAGCTGCCGTTGCTTGGATAGCTGGTCCTCAGAGTAAGCAGAGGCTCTCAGGTCATGTTTTCTTTTTCCATGTGTAGTGTCAATGCAGACCCTGAGACAGTAAGCAGCATCTTGAAGTGTATTGACATCTGTGTGAGCTACAAGACTCACCTCAAAAAACAAGCAAAGGAAGTGGGATGCAAAGTAAAAATCCTGAACCAATGGACATATAGGTGACTGAGAGTCAATTTCCACATTACTGGAGTAAATACAAGGGCAAGTCCATTTGAAGAGGCGTCTCCAAACATTTCATGGGCCCACATGACATGTCTGGCAGAAAGCCACTTGTGTGTGTGTATGTGTGTGTGTGTGTGTGTGTGTGTGTGTGTGTGTGTGCCTGAAGGCTGGTCTGGGGCTCAGGCTCAGGCAGGGTGCTGCCTGTCCTTATGCATTTTTTTGCTCCAGCCTAGTGTTCTACCACCTCAGCCACAGCTCCACTTTTGACTTTTTTGGTAATTGATTGGAGATGAGAATCTGATGGACTTTCCTACCCAGGCAGGCTTCAACTGTGACCTTCAGATCCCAGCCTCCTGAGAAGCTAGTATTAAAGAAGGGATGCACTGGCACCTGTCAAGAAGCCTCTTTTTTTTGGGGGGTTGTCCGGTTGTGGGGCCTGAACTCTGGGCATGGGTGCTGTTCCTCAGCTCTTCAGCTCAAGGCTAGCACTATAGCACTTGAACCACAGCGCCACTTCTGGCATTTTTCTGCTTATGTGGTGCTGAGGAATCGAACCCATGGCCTCAAGCATGCAAGGCATGTGCTCTACCACTGAGCCACCTACCCAGCCCAAGGAAGCCTCTTAAATAACAGATCTATTCATAGGGAGACAGGAATTGCCTCAGTCCAAGAGATGGTGTTGAGTTTTCATGTTTTGAAAGAATAATTACACTCAATAGCAAAGTATGAAGTAATATTGAAGGAAAGAAGGCAGCAAAATTTCATAAATCTGGGGTTGTGAAAGCCCATCGAACATGAGACTTTCATATAGGAATAAGAATAACATCTATGTGGCAACATTGAGGCTCACCCATGTGGTCACATGTACTGTTTGAAGCCCTGTTCTCACATGATATGTTTCCAGAAATCTGGGATTCTGCTCTGTAGAAGATGTTTCCCAGTCACACTGGTAATTCTCTTAGTTCTGTTTTTCACACTTCTCATCCTTCATTCTTAGTATTATCCAAGTATCTTTTCCAATGCTGCTCCAGAAGATGCTTTCAATGTCACAGTAAGGATTCATTTAATAAGAGAAATATGTTTGAAGAACTTTAATATTTATATTAATAATATAATTACTAATAAAGACTAATATTCAAGAACTATTATAAGATCAATAAAACATGATTTGTAGCAGCTATGTGGCTTTGGTATTAAAGCTGATAGCAGACATGTATTCCTAGACCATTATGAATCTGTAGTTATTGCAATCTTACAATGAAAAAGTTCTTAAGAAAGAAAATGTCTTGATAATATAAGCAACCCAATAGTTGTTGAATAAGACCTATATAGTGAGGACTTCTGTTGAGCTGGTACAAACTGGTTCTTGCCCTGAAAGCATCACCTATCTGTTCTGAGAGTCAGTCAGGGTTAAGTAGGGACACATGCTTCCAGATGACTGATCTGCCTGGCATTCACTGCATAAGTCCATTCAGGCCCACAGCCCTATAACCAATATAGGACAACATTCAGAACAGTCTTCTTGTCTTTCAGATTCAAGCCTGTAATCCTAACTCATTAGCAGACTGATATCTGAGGATCACGGTTCAAAATCACCCTGGGAAGCAAAGTCTGCAAGATTCTTATCTCCAGTTAACCAGAAAAAAGCCACAGTGAAAGGTATAAACTGAGAAACAGTAAAGGGGTGTAATTGTCCCCCCAAAATGGATTCTTTACCTGACAACTGTTTAACTGACTTAACTGTTATTCCTCTGAACATTATCTTCCTAATAATATTTTTTTAAGAAAAGGAAAGATGAGGCTGGGAAGGTGGCTCAGTGGTAGAGTGCTTGCCTTGCATGCATAAGGCCCTGGATTCAATTGCTCATTACCACTTAAGCAGAAACTATGCTGGAAATCACGCTGTGGCTCAAGTGGTTGAGACTAGCCTTCAGCTGAAGAGATGAGGGACAGTGCCCAAGCCTAGAATTCAGGCCCATAACTGGAAAAAAGGAACAAAGCAAAAGAAATAAAAAGGAAGAGAGTTGTTGCCAGGCTCAGTGGCCAATCCTCTAATCCTAGCTATTCATGAGGTTGAGGATCAGTGATTGAAGCCAACTTGGGCAGGAAAGCCTGTACGAATTCTATTTCCAATTATGTCCAAAAAACTAGAAGTAGAATTGTGGTTCCAGTGGTGAAGTAGTAGACTTGAGAGGAAAAAATAAACTTCAGGGATAGTGTCCATTTCCTGAGTGCAAGAAAAGACATTATGAACTTGGTTTATCTGTAACTGTGATGCCTTTGTTACAGACGATTATGGACTGAAACTCTGAACACGGCATTCTAGGTCTGGCATTTTTGTGCACAAACTGTGTGCATAACCATCTTAACTCCTTTGCTATTCTATAGTTGCAGATTTAATTATATTCTCACCATGGAAGAGGTTTCAGTATTTACTTTCTCTAGAGTACCTGCTTCCTTGTCCTCTGCTCTTTACTCACTGACAGCAGTATTTTACCTGAGAACACAAGGAGGAGAATTGGCAAGACCTTGAAACAAGGGAAGTTGCTAGAAGTGGGTGAGATGCTTGAGATAATGCCCAGGACCAGGTCAGAATTTTTTTGTGAAGACTTGCCATGGTGTGTCAATCTTTATCAATATGCTGAGGGTACTTGGACATAAAGAGGAGGTCTCAATGCCTACTGGTGTCATTCAGACTACACAGATATAAGCCAGCTAATCATGCTCTCACTTTCCCAACATGGAGTTTTGGTCCCTGCATGTCAAGGGAACTCAGGATCAAGCATGGACAGCTATCCACACAACATCCAGTTGTGACCTCTACATTGATACAGCATTGAAAGCAGTTCAGCATGAATCACATGGAGCTTGTCAAAATCATTGAAGGGATGGGAAAGTGGTTCTTTGTTGTATGGACCAAAGCAGAAAGATCACCATACAAGTTTCCTTTTAGAGACCCCACTTCTGTTCAATGGCCAAGAGAACATACATGAAAACCTCCAGAATGAGGAGGTATGTATACCCCTATGTTTCTAACCTGGACCCTTTACTGCATGATTTCCCAGAGCTTATGGAAACAATGAAACTAAATCTCTCGAAGATTTGGCACTGAAGTCCCTCAGAGACCATTGCCTACATCTGTGAGGAGAGCATAGGAGTTAAAATGGCCTGTCAGAGAGGGGAATACCCACAGAGTGTCTTCGTGACATAGCAGGCATCCAGGATTCAGATAATTTGGGAGGGGTTTTGAAAGCCTCTTTGGTGTGGATGGTGAAACATTGAAGCAGTTGGCACCGAGGATGGGAAAGCCAGTTGAAGAGTACATGGGTCCCATCAAGTCCCAAGATGGGCAGATCTACTATCAAGAGAGCTGGACATTGTGATGGATATGTTACATAACTGCTTTTGCTCATGGACAAGTCTTAGGCTGTCTACTACCACAAATGCATGGAAGAGAGATAGAAACTTGATACAGTTGCTGACATCATCAAGATCATCCTAAGGAAGAACTTGATAGACATTATCATCTGATTGTGTGTCTGGGTGATGGATGGGGGGATGTGTATGTGTGGAAACTAGGGCTTAAACTTTGGGCCTGGACACTGCCCCTGAGCTTCTTTGGCTCAAGACTTGCACTATAGCTCTTAAGCCATAGCTCCATTTCCAACTTTTGTGATATTTTATTGGAGTATCACAAGTACTTACTTACACGATAAACTTTAATTATGAGGTGATATGATTTTAAAGATGACATACTATACTACTATGCAAATGTAACAAATAAAAATGGGAGTCAAAAAGACACTCTAAGGACTATGTAGGAGGTTTTATGAAAGCCGTGAAGTTATATCTAAAAAAAGTGTTATTAGAGACTTAGACAACAGTGTTCAATTTCTTGTACCGGATAAAAGAATGCAGTCAGTTATTTCTGTTTAAATGTCTAATATTATTTTTTCTCTTTTTACTGTGTTTGTAATACATGCTACTAATATTAATATGTGTATTGGACTCAAGCTGATTTGTTGAATCAAGAAAAGTTTTGAGAGGTTGAACATCACCTCAATAGTACTCTGAAAGATGATATCTGGCCATGGAAGGGTTAAAATAGAGCTCCGGAGAGGGTTAAACTATTGCCCTTTCCATAGTGCTTTAAAGGCCTTGAAACCTGGGAGATAAAAGAGAAGTCTCCTTTCTCAAAACAATAAGGGAACCAGTGTTACTCACTGTGGTGGCTCTGATTGTAATATTGATGCTTCATTTTTGCATGTATCCATGGTAACCTTCCCAGTGTGAATTCAAATAAATATGATTGCTTGTGTGACCTGGAGCCCAGGTGCCATTGAGCCTTGGTACCCTGCGTCCTCATTGATTTTGTTCGTTTTGTCTACACTTGTCTGTGTATTTTCTAATATTCTTCAGCTTGGTATCCAATTGCACTGCCTTGGGTTACAATTAGCATCAAATAAGAATATTCTTGAACTGTAAAAGATAAAAAGCTTACAAACTTTCTTATCCCAAATGACTTCAAACCACAATCCTCAGATCTAAGCCTTCTGAGTAGCTAGGATTACAGGCATGGGCCCCTGGAAACCAGCATTCATAAGAACACTTGATGTCAGTGAGATCTTTCTTGGGCAATGTCTGCACATCTCAGTCCTCCTCAGCTCTGTTCCTTCCTGTTGCTCAAGCAGAGTCCAAAACTTTCACTCCTTTGTGTTCAAAATCCTTGAGGTTATTAAATTGACTTGCTCACCATATACCTCCTTTCCATAAATCAATAGAAGGTTTTACTCCTTACCATCGATTAATTTTATTAACTAAATTAACTGGGATCCACACAGAGGTGACATGTCCTTTTCTGGATTGTACCCTGTACACCTATGTTTTACTTTATCTAATAAAGTTAACATTATTTACCTTGTTTGATGCTTCTTACTTTTTCCATATTTATTCCTTCTCACCTCTCTTTCCCTTGCACAGAAGGAAGAACCATTTGGAATGGTGAAGAGTGTGTTTTTAGTCATTCTCTGAAAAGCTTTACCAATGGATCCTGATTCCCAAGTCCTGTGTAACTGGCCTGTAAAGTCTTGTTCTTTAATCTCTCCTCAGCTTACACAAATGACCAATTTTATCTAAAAAAGGCTATAGGAGATGAGTTTAGGAATTCGTTTCTGGTTATCAGTCAGGAATCCTTATTACCTGGTCACTGTGCATAAGTTGTTTCTGTTTCATTTTTATTTGAATAGAACAAGCAGTGTGTACAATTAGTAGCCAAATTAGACTTACAAGTATTTTTTTTTTAATTCAGGGATAGCAGGCTCTCTTATTTGAACCACAGATCAACTTCTGCCCCACATACTTTTCTTTTGGTGGTAAATAGGACGGTGTCCCACAGGAAGCCAAGGGAACTACACAGTATCCTTAAATCTGAGGACTGCAGTTCACAGTCAGCCTGGACAGGAAAATCTATTTGCGTCTTATCTCCAACTAATCAGCAAAAAGTCAGAAGTTGAGCTGTGGCTGAAGTGGTACAGCAGCAACCTTGAGCATAAAAAAAGCTAAGTGAAAAACAGATGTAGCACTAAGAAAACCACAAAATAATTTTTTTAAAAGTGGAAGAGAGCACAAAGAGTCTACTAAAAATGATAAAATGACCAAGAAACTGGTGGATCACACTTGTAATTCTACCTACTCAAAACACTGAAATTGAGGATCACCATTCCAAGCCAGCCAGGACAGGAAAGACCATTGTGTGTGTGTGTGTATGTGTGTGTGTGTGCATGAGTGTGTATGTGCCTTTCTGGGATATGAACTACAAGTATTTTTTGACCATTTCTGATCTTTTGGAGGTTAATTTGAGATAACAGTCTCATGAACTTTCCTTGCTCCTGACGTTGAATCACAATCAGCACAATTCAGGACCCTATGTTAATCTCTATACTTACTTCCAGCTAACCACCAAAACCAAAAACTGAACCAAAGTGCAACTGTTTTAGAGCATGCTATCCTTCAGCAAGATTGGTGAGGCCCTCAAAACAAGCCAGAGAACCAACAAATAAACAAGTGAATGTATGTGAAGAAGAAAAGAGTCAATGAGTTTTTAAAATATAGACGCATACCTTTAATCCAATCTGAAATCTAGGGATCACAGTTCGAAGCCTGCCTGGGCAGGAAAGCCCAACTAACTTGAGTGTGCTAGGCATGGGCTAGAACTTGAGTTTTTTTGCTCAAGTTTAAAACTACTACTTACCGTCTCATGTGGTTAATTGGAGATTAGACTGATGGTCTTTCAAAGCCCAGACTGGCTTTAAACTGTAATCCTTAGATTTTAGGATACTGTGTAGTGCTATTGGTTTCCATGGGACTCTTATTTCCTATTAACCACCAAAAAATAAAAGATTGAAGTTAAGCTACGGCTCAAATAATAGAGCCTGCTAGCTTTGAAATGAAAAACAAAATACCAAAAACAAAACAATCCTCAGCGAGAGTAAGTAGGCCTTGAATTCAAGCCTCTGCCTGCTCCCCCTCAAAAAAAACCCCTCAAGAGTAGAGTTTTTGTTTGTGCTAGCTTTGAGCAAAAAAAAAAAAAAAGATTCAAATGGTTTTTCTTTCTTGCTATTTTTCTTAACATATTTATAAGATGATTTCTTTGTTGCTTTGCATGTCCCTTCCCCATGGTATAACCCTGTTTCACTGTATGCGATGTTGTTATAATTTGTTGAGGGTAAGGGAGAAAATTGTTTAAATAGGGATACAGGTGGACCCATTGCAACAATGAGATGTACAAGATGTTATGTCAAAAAACGAACTTTACAACTTTCGCGTGGGGCAGGGGGTGTGGAGGGGATGGGAAAAAATGGGAAGGGAAAACAGAGGAGGCAACAATGCTTGATAAAAAATGTACTCATTACCTTGCTCAAGTAATTGTAACCCCTCTGTACAGAATTTTCACAATTAAAAAAAAGCCAAAACTCTCATGGACAGTGAAGTCAGTGAACTAGTGTGGCCTAAATGTAGAGCTTGTTAGTTTTGATCTAAAAAACAAGCCAGGTGCCTCTGGCTCATGTCTGTAATCCTCGCTACTCAGGAAGCTTAGATCTGAAGATGACAATTGGAAGCCAGCCTAGGCTGAAAAGTCCCCTGGTGACTGTTTTGTCCAACTAAGTAGAAGTGGCACTGTGGCTGAAAGTGGTAGTGTGCCTGCTTTGTCCCTGAAGGCCGGTGCGTAGGCACTGAGTTCAAGCCCTACAATTGACAAAATCAATTAATTAATTAATTAATTAATTACTGAGCATAAATGGGTATGCCCTAATAATAAAAGACATGAACTTTCAAAAAGGGGGAAGAGACAATCAAATAAATGAAAAGGTGCAAAAAGGAGGATATTGAAGCTTTCTAAATAAAAATTGTAATCCTACCTGTTCTGAGGACAGTGGTTCAAAACCAGCCTGGGCAGGAGACATTTTACTGTGTTCAATACTGAGGCTTGAACTTGCTATGCTTTGCTCATTGCTGGAGGTCTACTTCTTCCTACGTGTTGGTGCTTATTAGATATAATTGTCTCATTGACTTTGTTGCGCAAGACTGGCTTTGAACCATGATTCTCAAATTTCATTCCTCTCTGTAATGCTCTTGGCTTGCTATTGATATTCTAATCTCCTATTAACCACAAAAGATGCAGAAGTTGAGCTATGGTTCAAGTAGTGAAACCAACTACCATTAAGGTAAAGGTAAATAAAACCTCAAGGAGACTCATCATGACTTAATTTCAAGACTTAACAACCACCACTCAATTAATCAAACAAACAAACAAAAAGAACCTCAGTCACATTTACCTGAGTTTGAGCCCTAGAAGAAGAGCTACAAAAAAGAGAAACAGCCTGTAGTTTACCTGTGGTCAAAGTTGTAGAGCATGGTACTTTCAAGAGGAAAGGAAAAACTGAGCATGAGAGCTAGTGCCTAAGAACAAATGACAAAAAAAAGAAATAATAAATAACTGAAAAGGTGAAAGAAGAGGTAATTAAAGATTTCTAAATGTTGACTCACAGTTATAATCCTGAAGGCTAAGGCCGCTGACATCTGTAGATCATGGTTGAAAGCCATGTTGGGCAGGAAAGTACATGAAATTTGCTTCACTGTGTTCAGTTGAGGGACTTAAAGTTGAAGTGTTTTGCTCATGGCTACAGGTCTACTATCTTCTGCCTATTAGTGTTGGACTGGAGATAAGAGTCTCATGGAATTTCTTTACAAGGCTGACTTTGAAATATAATCCTCCAATTTCTAGCCTCTCTTTACTGTCCTTGACTACCCATGGGACTCTTGCCTCATTTTAACCACTTAAAAAAGGCAAAAGTTGAGCTGTGGCTCAAGTAGTATAGCCTTCTACCCTTCAATTAAATAAGTAAATCAATAAAACCTCAGAAAGAGATGGGAGGGATGAGAGCGAAAGTCAGAGCATCTTACAATAAGCAAAAGGAAAGAAATGTAAATATCACCTGGAAGAAATAATTGTATTGTCAAAGCTTATAGAATTGTATTGTCAAAGCTTACAGAATTCACAAAATTTAGACCATGATAATGACAATTTACTTTGTGAAGGTTAAAATATATTTGTGACTTCAACTAAATATTACTTTTCATTCTTCAAGGAAATAGAGGAGGCAATCCAAAAATTCATATGGAACAATAAAAGACCCCGAATAGCAAAAACGCTCCTCAATGGAAAGAACCCTGCTGGAGGAATAGCAATACCAAATTTCAAACTCTACTATAAAGCCATAGTAATCAAAACAGCTTGGTATTGGCATAAGAACAGACCTCAGGACCAATGGAATAGAATTGAAAACCCAGAAATGAACCTACAGACCTATAGCCATCTAATCTTCGATAAGGAAGCTAAAACAATAGAATGGAAGAAAGACAGCCTCTTCAGTAAATGGTGCTGGCAAAATTGGTTAACTACATGTAGAAAACTAAAGCTAGATCCTTATATATCACCCTGCACCAGAATCAACTCCAAATGGATCAAAGACCTTGAACTCAAAGCAGACACTCTGAAAACATTACAGGATGGAATAGGAGAAACCCTAGGTCTCCTTGGCTCAGGTCGAAATTTTCTGAATAGAGACCCAGAAGCACAACAAATCAAAGAAAGGTTGGACAAATGGGATTGCATAAGATTGCAGAGCTTCTGCAGGGCAAATGACATAGCTGGCAAGATCAATAGAAAGCCCACCGATTGGGAGAAGATCTTTACTAGCCATACAACGGACAAGGGTCTCATATCTAAAATATACTTGGAACTCAAAAAATTAAACCACCCAACAACAAATCCTCAAAGAAACAACTGCCCAATAAATAAGTGGGCGAAAGACTTAAAGAGAAGCTTCTCTGAAGAAGAAAGAAGGATGGCCAATAGACACATGAAGAAATGTTCAACATCCCTAGCCATAAAAGAAATGCAAATCAAAACAACATTGAGATATCACCTCACTCCAGTTAGAACAGCAAAAATCAAGAACTCTAATAACAACAGATGCTGGAGGGGATGTGGACAGAAAGGAACCTTACTTCATTGTTGGTGGGAACGTAAACTTGTTCAACCACTTTGGAAACAGTATGGAGGTTCCTCAAAAGACTTCACATAGATCTCCCCTATGATCCAGCAATCCCACTTTTGGGCATTTACCCAAATGTTTACAAACAAGACCACACTAAAGCTACCAGCACAACTATGTTTATTGCAGCATTATTTACCATAGCTAAGATATGGAACCAACCCAGATGCCCCTCAGTAGATGAATGGATCAAGAAAATGTGGTATATATACACAATGGAATTCTATGCCTCCATCAGAAAGAATGACATTTCCCCATTTGTTAGGAAATGGAAAGGTTTGGAAAAAATTATATTAAGTGAAGTAAGCCAGGCCCAAAGAAGCATAGGTCCCATGGTTTCCCTTATTTGCAATATCTAGTACAGGTATGAGTCAAGCGGAAAAGGCCAGATAATGTGATGTTAGGAAAATGAACCCTTAAATATGTAATGTTTTCGTTTCTTTCATGCATGTGTTTCTAATGCATTTATAAGATTATTTCTTTGTTGCTTTGTATGTCCCTCCCCCACAGTGTAACCCCCGCTTTCACTATATTTGATGTCAGTATAACATGGGGAGGAGATGGGGACAAACAAGTCGTTTAAGGATTCAGGTGGACCTGTTGCAACAATGAGAAGTATAAAATGTCATGTCAAAACCAGCTTTACAATTTCGGTGTGGGGGGGGAGGGGGGTATAATTGGGTGGGGGGAGGGGGGTAAAATTGGGTGGGGGGAGGGGGGAGGCGGGGAAGGGAAGTGAAGGGCAAACAAAGGAGGAGGCTGCAATGCTTGGTAAGAAATGTATGCATTATCCTGCCCATGTAATTGTAGCCCCTCTGTACAGTATGTTCTCAAATAAAATAAAATACAATTTTAAAAAAAAATACCATTAACATAGATTAATCAATACTTAAAACACAACTCAAATCACAACTCTACCAAAGATAATCTGTTCAACTTTGTCCAGATTTGATCTTGGAGTTTGGAGGCATGGATTAGTTGGTAGAGCACTATCAAATGAGCAAAAAAGTCAGGTATCAAATTCAATTCCTGGTCTTGGACCTGAAAAATAAAACAAAAACAAAAACAAAAAGAGCTTGGAGTTATTAGTCATCTTATTCTTCATTAACTTTGAAGAGAAACAATTCTCTGTACTTGGCTAGAACATAATTTCTCAGCTACATTGTCTCTCCAGATTTCCCTGAATTTAAATTCATCCTTCTTACTTAGCTAATAGTAGAATGATAATTCTTCTGAAAAACTCTACAGTTAATTTATTGTGTTAGAAATTGAGTTATGTGTTAAAGAAGTATAAGAAAACAGATACAAATAGACTAAATTTAAATGAATGTTTCAGCTTCTCTATTCTCTTATAACTTCTATTTAGATGACTTTATAAGAGTATGATCCTATTAAGCTATATGAAAATTAAAAATACGTAGAAATAACTCTTATCAGACTTCCTAAGAGGAAAATATGTAGGAAGAAAGAGACCTTGTAATACCTCACTGTAAGTCATTGCATCCTTTTACTGATAGAGTCTAATCTGAGGCTTAACACTAAATATACCATAACTATAAATTTACCACAAAACATTCTCCACATCTCTTGCAATTGGTATTATGAAATGAATTTTAAAAATTGTAATCAGTAACTTTAAGTTTAATAGTCTGAGATTTAAAAATTTTAAATATATTCTATCTAAAATATTAAATTATCAATAAAAAGTACCTACTTACACAACTTTGTCATTATAAATGGAATTACTAAGTCATCAAGTATCTACCTCTTCACCCAAAGCAATACTTCTTAGAGTAATACAACATGTTTATTTAAGGACTTGAAATTATTTTTATATTGTTAAAGCTCAATAAAATGCAGATTTATTTTTTAAACTGAACTGGACCAAATGACAAATAGTATATGCCATCAAGAACTTATAAATATATCATCTTCAAATTCAATGTGATTAATATTAATCCTGTGTATAGACACATGTATGTGTATATATATATATGTGTGTGTGTGTGTGTGTGTACATATATGGTGGGTATATATATAATGTAAAATTTACAGTGACAGTTTGTCAGTTATGAACGGAATTTGGTATGATTTTAACTACTTCTTTAAATCTTTGTCTAGCATTCAATTTTTGTATAAGTTTTGAACAATTTCAAAGTTTTTTTTGTTTTATATAAAAGCAAAGCTTGTTACTGACATATTATCAAGAATAAAATGTACTTTAAACTGTTAAAAAAATATTACTTTTCCACAATTCTCTGCGATAAGAGAAATTTATGTAATCACCTAGTCACAATAATAATATAAACCTCAGAAAGAGTCACTAGGAATTAATTTCAACCCCCAACTCAACAAAATTTCCCAACGAGGGCCTTAAACAAAAATATACTATGAGCAGGAGCTGAGTTTTCACACTCTGAGCAAAAGCCAAATGAAACAAAAATTAGACAGTGGTAGACCTATGGCCCAAGTAATAAAGCAAGCTACTTTTCTTAATTTTAATTTAAATTTTTTGTGAACATACTGTACAGAGGGGTTACAATTACATGGGCAAGATAATGAGTACATTTTTTACCAGGCATTGCAGCCTCCTCCTTTGTTTACCCTTCACATCCCTTTCCAGCCTCCTCCCTGCCCTCCCACCGAATCCTCCCCCCCACCCCCTGCACCAATGTTGTAAATTTCGTTTTCGACATGACAACTTGTACTTTTCATTGTTGAAACAGGTCCACCTGTATCCTTAAACAACTTGTTTTTCACCATCTCCTCCACAAATTATACCGACATCAAATACAGTGAAAGCAGGGGTTATACTGTGGGGGAGGGACATACAAAGAAAGAAAGAGATAATCTTTTAAATGCATTAGAAACAAATGAATGAAAGAAAAGACATTAAAATACATATATAAGGGTTCATTTTCCTCACATTACATTATCTGAACTTTTCGGCTTGACTCATACATATACTACATATTGCAAATAAGGGAAACCATGGCACCTATGTGTCTTTGTGCTTGGCTACTTCACTTAATATAATTTTTTCCAAGTCTTTCCATTTCCTAATAAATGGTGCAATGTCATTCTTTCTGATCGAGGCATAGAATTTCAGTGTGTATATAGAGCACATTTTCTTGATCCATTCATCTATTGAGGGTCATCTGGGTTGGTTCCATATCTTAGCTATGGTAAATAATGCTGCAGTAAACATAATTGTGCTGGTAGCTTTAGTGTGGTCTTGTTTGTAAACATTTGGGTAAATGCCCAAAAGTGGGATTGCTGGGTCATAGGGCAGCTCTATGTGAAGTCTTTTGAGGAACCTCCATACTGCTTTCCAAAGTGGTTGAAAATGTTTACACACCCACCAACAATGCAGTAAGGTTCCCTTCTGTCCACATCCCTTCCAGCATCTGTTGTTGTTAGAGTTCTTGAATTTTGCCATTCTAATTGGAGTCAGGAGGTATTTCAGTGTTGTTTTGATTTGCATTTATTTTATGGCTAGGGAGGTTGAACATTTCTTCATGTGTCTATTGGCCCTCCTTCTTTCTTCTTCAGAGAAGTTTCTCTTTAAGTCATTAGCCCACTTATTTATTGGGCAGTTGTTTCTTTGAGGATTTGTTGTTGGGGGATTTAATTTTTTGAGTTGCAAGCATATTTTAGATATGAGACCCTTGTCTGTTGTATGGCTAGTGAAGATCTTCTCCCAATCCGTGGGCTTTCTATTGACCTTGCTAGGTATGTCCTTTGCCATGCAGAAGCTCTGCAACTTCATATAGTCCCATTTGTCCAACCTTTCTTTGATTTGTTGTGTTTCTGGGTCTCTATTAAGAAAATTTCGGCCTGTGCCAAGGAGACCTAGGGTTTCTCTTATTCCATCCTGTAATGTTTCCAGAGTGTCTGCTTTGACACTGAGGACTTTGATCCATTTGGAGTTGATTCTGGTGCAGGGTGATATATAAGGATCTAGTTTTAATTTTCTACAAGTAGTTATCCAATTTTGCCAGCACCATTTACTGAAGAGGCTGACTTTCTTCCATTCTATTTTTTTAGCTCCCTTATCGAAGATTAGATGGCTATAGGTCTGTAGGTTCATTTCTGGGTTTTCAATTCTATTCCATTGGTCCTGAGGTCTGTTCTTATGCCAGTACCAAGCTATTTTGATTGCTATGGCTTTAGAGTAGAGTTTCAAATTTGGTATTGATATTCCTCCAGCAGTGCTCTTTCCGTTGAGGAGCGTTTTTGCTATTCAGGGTCTTTTAATTTTCCATATGAATTTTTGGATTGCCTCTTCTATTTCCGTGAAGAATGTGGTTGGAATTTTGATAGGTATTGCGTTGAATTTTTAGATAGCCTTGGAAAATATTGCCATTTTCACGATGTTAATCTTTCCAATCCAGAAGCATGGGAAGTTTTGCCATTTTCTAAGTTCTGTTTTGATTTCCTTTTTCAAGATTTTTAAGTTTTCATCATAGATGTCCTAGGTATTTTATTTTTGAGGGGGTTATTACAAATGGAGTTGCTTTCCTAATTTCAGCCACACTTTTCTCATTGTTGGCATAAAGACAAGCCATTGATTTTGGGGAGTTAATTTTATACCCTGCTACTTTGCCAAAGTTTTGAATCAGCTAAAGCAAGCTACTTTTAAGAGAAAAGAACAAGAAAACCTGAGTATGAAGGCAAGGCCCTAAACCCCTGACTTCCCAGAATGGAAAGTGGATCAGTCACGGAATTCAACAGTTTGTGCTTATTCTTTTTATCACAGCTGAATAATACCCCTTCAGTTCTAGGCCCTCCAATAGGTAATGGAAGTTATGCTTGTTCTTTGCTTCTGGCACACAAATAATTTGTGTAGAAGAAACCTATCCTCTTGCTTCCTAGATTCCAGGGTTCAGCCTCTCTTGTGAATCACGGTGGGAGGTGGATGGCAGTGTGACAAGAGGTTCCAAATAGAGTGACAGCAATGATAATGAACTTGCAGCTGGCAGCTGGATGCCAGGGCTAGGTGGCAACTTGTAGTGCCCTCTGATTACTCAGCAGTAGGGAGACTGAGTTGGAGCACCTGCTGGCTCTGCCTATCAAGTCCACCCCACCACCAGAGGTATAAATGGGGATCTGAGTTGGCTGTGTCAGATTCCTGCTCCCCAATGCTACCTGTTTTCCTCTGTGCGTAACACTGCTGAGGACACACATCCAACTTTTCTATAGCCTTGCACAATGAGGAAGATTGTGTACATATAGGCAGGCCAGAGTGGCAAACAGATTGGCGCAAAGATGAGCATGGCATTGGCCTAGGATCCTAGTCTCAAATATAGGGGGAGGAGGAGGAAGAGGACAGGGTTGGAGGGTGGAAAAAGTGGTGGTCTTGGCTAGGCTGAGGTAGGTGGGGCTCCATAGTGGTCCCTAACCTTCTGCAAATAAAGCCCCCCAGATAGCTTCCCCAATTTCCCTAATTTGTGTGGCCCGGGTGAGTGTGGTTTTTAAATAAGGCTGGGGTATTTTCAAATCCTTTGCATGACTGAGTCTTACCTGAGATTCAAGTCATTGTACTTAGTAACCTGGGAAGAGAATAATGCATTTTGGGTCTGGTTTGAATGAAAGGAATTCAGTGTCTTTGAGCTGACAGATACGGAGGATTCCCTTTCTGCCAACTGATGAGTGTCAAATAATTGAGAACAGTTCTTCCATCTTAATGGAAATTTCTCTGAGTTCTCATGCCTCATTTCAGCTCCGTTAAGTTGGGTGATCTCTAAATCAGTGGTTGTTGGTGTATGCTCTGAGGACCCTTGGAGTTCTGGAGACCCCTCTAGCTGAGTCTTCAAGATACTGCTTTGGCGGATGGCCAATAGACACATGAAGAAATGCTCAACATCCCTAGCCATAAAAGAAATGCAAATGAAAAACATTGAGATACCACCTCACTCCAGTTAGAATGGCAAAAATCAAGAACTCTAACAACAACAGATGCTGGAAGGGATGTGGAAAGAAGGGAACCTTACTGCATTGTTGGTGGGAGTGTAAACATTTTCAACCACTTTGGAAAGCAGTATGGAGGTTCCTCAAAAGACTTCACATAGAGCTGCCCTATGACCCAGCAATCCCACTTTTGGGCATTTACCCAAATGTTTACAAACAAGACCACACTAAAGCTACCAGCACAACTATGTTTATTGCAGCATTATTTACCATAGCTAAGATATGGAACCAGCCCAGATGACCCTCAGTAGATGAATGGATCAAGAAAATGTGGTATATGTACACAATATAATTCTATGCCTCCATCAGAAAGAATGACATTGCCCCATTTGTTAGGAAATGGAAAAACTTGGAAAAAATTATATTAAGTGAAGTAACCCAGGCCCAAAGAAACATAGGTCCCATGGTTTCCCTTACTTGCAATATCTAGTATATGTATGAGTCAAGCTGAAAAGGACAGATAAAGTGATGTGAGGAAAATGAACCCTTAGATATGTATTTTAATGCTTTTTTTCTTTCATTCATTTGTTTCTAATGCATTTATAAGATTATCTCTTTGTTTCTTTGTATGTCCCTCCCCCACAGTATAACCCCTGCTTACACAATATTTGATGTCAATATAATTTGTGTAGGAGATGGGGAAAAATATGTCGTTTAAGGATACAGGTGGACCTGATACAACAATGAGAAGTACAAGTTGTAATGTCGAAAACGAGCTTTACAACGTTGGTGCGGGGGGGGGGGGGAGAGGCTTGGGGGGGGGCTGGGAAGGGACGTGAAGGGTAAACAAAGGAGGAGGCTGCAATGCTTGATAAGAAATGTACGCATTATCCTGCCCATGTAATTGTAACCCCTCTGTACAGTATGTTCACAAAAAAAAATAAAATAAAATAAATTTAAAAAAAAGATACATCTTCGGCAATATCATCTCCATATAAGTCCACGTTCTCATCATAGAATCTAAACAGAATATGGTGTCATATAAGATGGAATACTCATAGAAGAATCTAGAGGTCTTTTATTCAGCCAGATCACAGAGATTAACAAAACTAAAATACCACCAATTTCTGTGCTTTTTTAATTTAGAAAATGTAATCATTTTTTACAAATATATTGGTGTCAACAGGACATGCGTTTCTTATAGTTACATTAAAATGCATTGTCCAGGCAGTTAACGTCCTAGGCCATAATACACATCTCTTTCCATCTCAGTTTTAGGAAATACTAAACGATGAGCACAGCATTGACTGCACTGGAAACTACTATGGAGACAGCAGCTTACAGCTGCAGAGAATCAAGGTATATTACAATGAGGCAGCTGGTGATTGTCTCCCATCTGGCTTCCCATACCATGGCACAATAATTCCCTAAGGAAACTAATGACAAGGAATGAGTTGGTGCCTTTCTAAGGGTAGTATTGTAATTTGAATTTGGGACCTTCATCTTGTAAGTCAAGTGCTGTATCCTCCTGAGCCACTCAAGCAGATATCTTAATTTTTGAGTATACTCTTGGGAATTTAAACACAATCCAAGATAAGGACTCAAATGTTTTTATTTCATGGTATTGTTTCTAACATATTTATAAGAAGATTTCTCTGTAGCTTTGTATGTATCTCCCCCATGGTATAACCCTGTTTTCATTGGATGTGATGTTGGTATAATTTGTGGATGGGAAGGGAAAAATCAAACTGTTCAAAAAGGTATGCAGGTGGACCCATTCCAACAATGAGATGTTCAAGACGTTATGTAGAAAACGAACTTTACAGCTTTGGCGTTTGGGGGGAAGGAATATGAAGGGGTAGAAGGGGAACAAAGGAGAAGGCAACAATGCTCAATAAGAAATGTATTCATTACCTTGTTCATGTAGTTTTAACCCCTCTGTATGGTATTTTCAAAATAAAAAAAATTGTAAAAAAAACAAATACAACCCAATGCCATTTTATTGTGTGCGAGTCATCCTTCTAAGCTGAAGATCTTGGCACTGACCATGAGCTTCTTTTGCTAAAGGCTAATATTCTACCATTTAAGTCACATCTCCACTAACAACTATTTTGGCTAATTTCTTGGAGATGAGAGTCTCCCAGACTTTCCTGCCCCAGCTGACTTCAATTTGTGATCCTAAATTCTCAGACCTTTGAGTAGCTAGAATTACATGCTTCAGCAACCAGAGTCCAGTTACATTGCCCTCTTTAAAACACAGATTGCATTCCTAAAAAAATATTTTAATTCAAAATTTAAAATTTTTGGGGGGTCCGGATGTGGGGCCTGAACTCTGGGCCTGGATGCTGTCCCTGAGCTCTCCAGCTCAAGGCTATTGCTTTACCACTTGGACCACAGCACCACTTGTGGCTTTTTACTTTTTGCTTATGTGGTGGTGAGGAATCGAACGCAAGGCCTCATGCATGCAAGGCCACCAGCCACACTCAGCCACCTTCCCACCCCCAATTTTAAAATTTTAAAGAGGGATGTTCAGTCACTAATATGCATGAGAATAGTCCAAATTACAAAGTATAAACTAATTGTCTCACCCTGAAATCTATAACACTTCTGGTCTTGAGCATTTTGACTATGAATACTTAGCCAACAATAATTTTTTTTAAGGTTTTAAAGTAAGAAAGCATTCTTCTGATGTAGAAAAACTAATGTGTAAACATTGTTTTAAATGATTAATATTGCCTTTCCTAATACAGACAGCCTAACCGAAGTCTACAGATTAGATTTTGAATTTTTGTAACAGTCAATGTAAAGTTCATTTAATTTTATATTAAGAGTTTCCATTCTACATTAGGGTATAAAAACAGAATCATGGAAACTTGGCTTTCGTGTGTAATAAACCAATAAACAAGTTCAAACAAAAGGATAAAGCTATTTAATTTATTTGATTTGTGGATCTACATTTTGGGATGTTCTCACCTTGATATTTTGTGTAAATATTGTTTAAGTAACGTCTAAGATTCAATCTTCTAGTTCCTTGGTTGAAAATGGTTGTGTGGGATTGTGTCACTCCTATGAACAATATTTTAGATTGTGTCTTTATTAGATCCTGTATATCCAGCAAGATGGCCAGTTTTCTTTATGTGAATGTTTAGAAAAGGGGGCATTTTCAAACTGGTATTTTATCATTTTAACTGATGTCTCTTTGGCCAACTCAGGTTAAATGGCTAATTGCAAGTAATTGCCCAAGTTTCTTCTGAGTATTTGAATACAGGGATATGTGCTATTTGATAACCATTATTGTAACATTATAAGACAAAAAATATATATTGTGTATATTTTTCCCCAGGAAAGACTTATACTTGAATTCCCCCTATATCTACTTGCTGAATAGCCACACTTGGCTCTTTTATTTTTGTCGGACATGGGGCTTGAACTCTGGGCCTAGGCATTGTCCCTCAACTCTTCAGCTCAAGGCAAGCAGCTCTACCACTTGAGCCACAGTGCCATTTCTGGTTTTCTGTTAGTTTATTGGAGATAAGAGTCTCATGGTTTTTTCTGCCCGGGCTGGCTTAGAACAGCGATCCTCTGATCTCAGCCTCCAGAGTAGCTAGGATTACAGTCATGAGACACTGTTGCCTGGCACCTGTCTCATTTTCTTGAGAAAGCTAATTGGGGAAGGGAAAGGATAGTGGGATAACAACAAAGGGAGGGGTAACAATTTTTGAGAAGAAATGTAATTTCCTTACTCATGTAACTGTAACTCCTAAATGCAGCACATTTACAATAAAATAAAATTAACAACAACAACAAAAAAACCACAAAAGTTTCTTGCTTATAGGCGCTGGTGACTCATGCCTGTAATGCTAGCTACTCAGGAGGCTGAGAACTGAGGATCAGGGTTCAAAGCCAGCCTGGACAGGAAAGTCCCTGAGACTCTTATCTCCAATAAATCACTGAAAAAAACCTGTAAGTGGGGCTGTGGCTCAAGCGATAGAGTGCTAGTTTTGAGCTGAAGAGCTAAGGGACAATGCCCAGGCCCAGAGTTCAGCCAAATGACCAACCAAAAAAAAGTGGTTCTCATATTTCTTTTGCCCTGGAAGGCTCAAACCCTTATGCTCATCTTTGCCTCCTGAGTAGCTGAGAATTTGGCCACCATGCCCAAACAAAGGAATGAATATTCATGGAAATAGACAACTACAAATGTTAAAGTTGCTGAAACCTTTTGCATGTTGATTCATGCTCAAGATTTCTTTTGTTTTTCCATGTCCCAAATGCTGTAATTTCTGTAATAAATGCTGAGAGCCACTTAGAATCATAAGCTCTTCCCCTAAGTTCCTTGTCAAATATAGGTATAAGTCAACTCTTGTTCCCACAGGCAACAAATAAGTTCCTAGGGACATCATGGTGGACCTAGAGCCTGGAACCTTAGCCTCTGCCCAGAGCTTTAGGGCATACAACTTCATATTTGGCATGTCATAATGGTCCATGGGTCCTAACATCAAGGTACCCCAGTTCCCTTTGCTAGACAGAGCATTTATCCATCTAGATATCATCCACACATAACCCACCTATTCCAGTCCATGGGAGTCATGCACCTGGCCACTCAAACAACTCAGATCAGTGCCACTCTGCAAGCCCTCCATGACAGAGCAGCCTCTGAAGGGAAAGAACAGCCAGCAGAGATAACCTCCAGCAAGGTTTCAGGGCTTCTGATCATTTCAAAGGCCTGGCAATAACAGGGAACCACTTCAGGACACCAGAAATGAAAACACAGCAACGTGTGAGCAAGGTTCAGACAAGTGCTTGCAGCTTAGCTTCCCTCTGACGTCATTGTGATCCTGTCCCTCCTGTGAAAGTAACTACAATTCCAGTATTGAGGCAGGGTTTGTTTTTCATTTCTAGAAGTACTTAGTTGGGTTAAAATGTATCTTCCTCCACATTGTCTTTACTTACTTTACAACCTGTGTGATTTTTAGGGTCCCAGAAACATTGAAATTATTCCCTTTATTTCACCAAATTGTATCTAAAAGAATATCAGTGTTTGCTCAGAAGAGTCCTGGATGAGATGGAGTTCACTGAGGATGAGAGAAATATAAATGACCTAGTGTCTGAGTACCAGCAGTGACAAGATTCCACTACTGGTGAAGAAGGGGAATTTGAAGAAGACTTGGTGGAGGAAGAGGTTTAAGCCTTCCCATTGCTAGCAGTGCAACGGGAGTGCCAGAGCTTGTCTACTACTTCTCAATTGAATGGTACTATCCTGAGCACTTTATATCCTGCAGTGCGGTCCTTGCTGTGTATCATAATGCCTAGCCTTGTCTGTCATGAACTCACTTACAGTGAATGTCAACAAGTGGCTTTATTTTTTTGGAGGGGTCCAGTCGTGGGGCCTGAACTCTGGGCCTGGGCGCTGTCCCTCAGCTCTTCAGCTCAAGGCTAGCACTCTACCACTTGAGCCACAGCACCACTTCCAGCTTTTTTTTTCTGCTTATGTAGTGCTGAGGATCAAACCCAGGGCCTCATGCATGCAAGGCATGTGCTCTACCACTGAGCCACCTTCCCAGCCCAATGTGTGGATTTCCTTTAAATAGGATTGTTTAAAAACCCCATTTATAAAAATAGTAATTGAAGTGGACCCTGAGATGAGGCCGAAGCTGGTATGATTTCATTTTGATCTAGGCCTTTGTTTTAGGGATTTTAGACTTGGTTGGCCTACTTCCTGGAATGTAGAAAATCCATCTGGTCCCCCTCCCCTTAACAAACTAACCCACCCTTGACCAGTTAAAGACTAACCCATAAAACAGGTTGTAATCTGGCTCCAACTGGTGACATCACTTGCTTACCATAAACCCTGCCTTTTGCACATGCTTACGTTAAACTCTGCCTATTGGCCACCTGTGTGTGGTCTGGTATGACTGTACAATCCTTTGTTTGTGTTATGATCCCAATGGTCAACTGAGGGTGACCAGGCTTAACCTCATAGGTTTTTGCCTTTAAAAACCAAAGAATGGGGTCACTAGGGGTCCCAGTATCAGCTCCCGATCCTGTGCTGTGGCTCTTACTGGTCACAGTAGGAACTTCCTCAATAGAGTTGCATCTTTGTTAACAAGTTTGTTGTGGTGGGCTCTGTCACTGTGGATGACTAGGTGGGTTTGCCTGCCTGAGTAGGGGTCTTCCTACTACATTTAATGGGGGATCATCCAGGATAGAGTTCTTAGCTGCTCCAAACTGAGGGGGATGGAAGTCCCAGGCATGGAAGACAGTGTGTGGGCACTCAGCTGTTGGAGAGAAGCTCTGAGAAAATCCTCAACGTAAGCGCAGTTGACCTAGATAACGAAGTCGCCAGAATGAGGTCAAAAGTTGAATGAGTCTGAAAGCAAGAGAGTCCCCTCCAGCCAAGGAGGTCCAGGGACTCCTGGACCCCTCAATTCCACCAGTCTTAGCAGTCCTAATTGGATGGGGGCTTGCTTGTGGAGAAAATAGGTTGAGAGAAAAAGTAACTTTTGGTTTTGGGATCCCTCCTCATTCTGTGTATAATCGTTTCTGTCTGTGTCTCATTGTGCTTTTGCTTTTGCTTGCCATGTTTTAATTGGATTTACTTTATGGGAAAAATATGGGACAAAGTAATTCCACTCCTGGGACATCCCTAGACCTTGTCCTACTTCATTTTAAATATTTCAAAAAACAAACAAACAAACAAAAATCCCTGCTAGTTCTACTTTTGTAACTTGCTTCTTTGTCAATTATGAAACTGACTCTGACCACCTGCAAGTGGCCCCAGTTAGATCTCAGCCTCAGGCCTCGGCTGAGGGTATGAGCATGGGGACAACCTGCCAGTCTGAGGGGACTTCTTTCTCTTGACCCAAGATGACAGGGAATTCTCCTCTGTCTTAGAAGGCCCCTGGGTCAATGTTTGCAGGAATCTAAAAGAAAAATCCTCCGGAGGTGAGCAAATGGGGTTCGAGTCCCTTGGTGAGTGAATGGTGGTGAGATATTGCCGCATTCACTGAGATCTGATTTTGTCTTTGTGGCCACTTATCTGTCTTGTTTACTTTGGTGTGTTTTCTGTTCTATGTTTTCTGAGGTAGGGAAGTTCTGGGTGCGAGTTGCAGGCTCACTCAACAGACTCTGGATTCAGCTTCCTAAGTGGGAGCAGCACAGAGTTCTGGTAAGGATGAGATGGGGCCAATTAGTCCCCAACTCAGACTTTGGTTCTTCTCTTGTCCTGTTTTAAAATTGGTTCTAGTTTTAAATGAGGATTCTTAGTTTTTGTGTTTGTGTTTTTGTTATTTATTTGAACATCTCTGGGAGAATAAAAGTTCCAGCCTCCAGCTAGGCTTAATCAGACCTGCTTTATCCCCCTCTGTGAGGCATGGAAGTTTGATGGACTAGCTTGGTCTCCTTCAAGCCTCAGACTGAATTTTCTCCCTATGGAGGTTGACTGAGGGGAGGGTGTAAACTGCTGTGAGCCTGGTTGAGAGACATTCAGCTGGTCCTGTTTAGTTTCAGGTGACCCCCCCTCCCAGCCTTCCTCCAACTAAAGGTATTCAAAAGATTATTTGGTGAAATGCCTTAGGAAACATTCAAGCCCTGGGAAAATGAAGCTCAACAAAGGTGTTAAAAAAAAGGAAAATCTTGTCTTAAATTTTTGTTATCTGAAGATTTTAGAAATTGTACGTACATGATGTTAATTTTTGCGCACTTTAAGATCAGTGTGAGAGTGTTTTTTATGTGTGTGAACATGTTCAAGATAAGAATTGTCAGCATATCATAACAATTGGTTACGTTTAAGTTTAAAATTCAAAAGGTTCTGAGGTTTGGATATTACCAAATATTTTGAATAATCTTTAAAAAAAAGCATAAAATGTTTTTTAAGGATTATTTAACTTGAAAATTAAAAATCTGGTATTTTGAAATCTAATATTTTAAAATGCACAAAGCTGTTTACACTGTAATCAAGTTATCTGCTTAAACAAAAATGTATTGGCTGGTTGAGATTTAGTTCCCTTGGTTAAAATTTGGGGATAAATATTGGAAATACAAATATAAAGTTAGTTTAACACTGTCAAAGATGTTACCTGTACTGTCTGTTTAAAACTGTGTATTTCATTCAAGAACCAAGAGAAAAGAAAGGGGAAAAACTTAGAAGCCAACAAAAGACCTATCTTTAGGGGTGAGGCAGAAATGCAGTTCAGCTGGTCATACATGGTGGGACAGGTTTGGGGGGGAGTCCACAAATGGTGAGATGGGCCCTGGGAGGAGTCCACGCATGGTGAAAGAGGGCAAGCTGGCGCAAACAGTTCATCTAACCCTAAAGATTCAGATTGGGTGTGTACCCATTCCATAGGAGGAGCCAAGTGGCCCATCTTTGTTCTATCCCTTTTCCTGTAGCTAGACACTGGAAACATGATGGTAAAAATTAGTGTTGTGATGATCTGATTAGTATTCCTAAAACTGCTCCTTGGATGTGTTAAAATTAAATTAAAGAGGTGTTATAAAGAGGATTAAAATTTTATTTGTATAATGTGAATTGCTTTCAATAATCTTCTACAATTAGGATATGTTTTTACAAGTCATAAAGGTGTTA
Source organism: Dipodomys merriami (assembly GCF_024711535.1). Classification (NCBI taxonomy): domain Eukaryota; kingdom Metazoa; phylum Chordata; class Mammalia; order Rodentia; family Heteromyidae; genus Dipodomys; species Dipodomys merriami. The sequence goes on from NW_027206017.1 coordinate 742,436, forward strand.
AGTCTAGCTTCTTGGTACAGTGATGGTGATTGTAATTCTTGCATTAGGGAAAATTTATCATTGGGGTTTAAAAGTTTTATTGTATATCTGTTTTAAATCAAGCAGCCAAGAGACAATGAATGACACTTGGCCTCAAGATTTCAAGGGATCTTTGTGAAATGCAAATGAAAACTAAAGTATAAAGTATTAAAAGGGATTGAGAAGAGGCTTAAAAAAGTAGGAATTGATTTTTGGATATAAAGTTTAAAAGTAAAATCGTTCTGAACATTTGCCCCAAAGTGCACAAAGGAAAAATTAGGATTACCAAAATAATTTTGCTATTCCAGTTTGCTCTTATGTTTGTTTGTTTTTTTAACAGTTTCCAGCAAGCCCAGAGAAAAGCACAGAGGATTTTACAAGTTTGTCAGTTGTAACTCTGGCTCTTAATAAGTTCCAGGTAAGAGCATGCTTAAAAGTTCTTCTATGTTGAAAACCATGTTGCTTTTAATTGGAGTAAAGTGGTCTTTTAGTTTAAATAGGGATACAGGTGGACCCATTGCAACAATGAGATGTACAAATCGTTATGTCGACAAATGAACTTTACTACTTTGGTGTGGGGGGTGGGGGGGATGGAGAGGAGATGGGAAGGGGAAACAATGCTTGATAAGAAATGTACTCATTTTCTTGCTCGTGTAATTGTAACTGATCTGTACGGTATTTTCACAATTTTATATATATATATATATATATATATATATATATATATGATTCATTGATCTGCACACAGGTTCAAAGCCATCCCAGGCAAAAAAAAATCCCTGCGAGACTGTCACCTCTAATCAGCCATCAGAGTGCTGAAATTGCAAGCAGAGTGGCTTTGGGACTCAAAGTGGCAGACTGCTAGCCTTGAGCTGGAGAGCTGAAGGACAGCAATCAGGACCCAAGTTCAAGTCCAGCAACCAGCTAAGGGAAATGCCAATGTGGGATTTATCTCAGTGTGGAGAAGACACTCCTGGGACAAAATCAATGGAAGGGCATCCAGAGGCAGTAATCCACTGCTTGGGTGGCAGAAATAATGTCATATCCTAGAGTCATTTGTGCATGGCCCTTCACAAATTGGTCAGAGCCAGGAGGTTATGAGAAGATAGTTTGTAAGCATTCCTAATGTCCATGACTAACTACCTTGTAAGGGACATTAACTTGCCAATCCTCTGTGATAGTAGTAAAGAGCTAAAGTTATAAATTGTGAGGGATAGTTTAATTCCCAAGTCCTGTATGTGCTAAAAGCCCTAATTGGCATTAACTGAGCTGACACCAGCCTCATGAAATTCATCTGTCCCAAAAAAATGGGGGGATTATAAAACTGAGTGTGTTTCTATTGACATCTTTCTAAAGGCCTGCACAGATAACTTAGGCATTGTAAGGTCATGAGAGATCACATTCGTAAGTCATCCAGAAAGATGCTTTTGCAAACCAGAGTGCTAAACAAGCTACACTACTGTAGCTGGAGAAATGGTCTGTAGAGTTGTCAAAAGTTAAAATATTGTTCTTAATGAAATCTTACCCTAGTAGCCTCTTTGTAAAATAAGCTAAGCTTATAAGTTCCTGGCAAGGTAGGATCAACGCCCCTCATGTCAGCTTGAAGAACTTACAGAAGATGGACCTTCGCCCATAAACCCCCTTTTAAGAACAAGAGTCCAGAGTCCATTTTGGAAAAATGAGGCAAAATATATAAAATAATAATTATTATTACTTTTTAGAAAAAGGTATAAAGAATAGTGTTAACAGGTGTGCAAAGGTGGAGACTGCATCTGTCAGAGATGATTACATCTAAGTCTTCTGTGTCTGTTTACCAAAATATCTGATTAGTAAAACGTTTGTCACTTTGGTAAATTATTCTAGGCTATTGTCTAAACAGTATTAAAAACCAACGGGGCCACAGCCTGCCAAGCCTATATAATGTATCCTTAACCAGTCTGTGTAGGAATTTGCAACCCAACACGAGTGTGACAGTCCTTTGGAGCCACTGCTGCTGCTACAGCCTGACAGTCACCTGGAGAAAATCTACATAGTTACCCTGACCACCTCCACTGTGGAAGAAATAGACCGAACTCCTGTCTGATTTCATCACCTGATACTGCATCACGGTTGAAAGCTGCTAAAACTAAGATCTTGTGGGACATTCTAACCTGGACTATCCTGAGTAGCAGTGAACAGCTAAGTACCTCTACACTCTTGAGTTCAAGCAGTTAATCTGATAGCTTCTAATAGATTACAAAACCCACCATTTCTAAAAAGAAATTGATTATATGTGTATGTAGAGGAGCCCAGTATGACCCCTGCTGTTACGCTCAGATGAAGTGTTGCTCAAGCAAGGCCAGAGGCTTGTCAACATACAGACAACACTTGTCACCATCTAAGCAATAATAGCTGAACCCCATTATAATGTCATCCCTCTTATGGTTCTCCTCCCTGATATTTTCAAAACTTTCCATAAATGTGTACAGACTTGCAGCATCCAGTGCTGTGGAAGGAAGGGTTGTTTCTGTTAAGCATGCTGCTGCCTTCTAAAATTACAGAATCTAAAGGAACAGTGGAGAAGCAGGGATCCCACTGAAAAGGAACTGTAACAAAATTAAAGCTTCTTTCTAACATTGAAATGTTGGACATTGCAGTTTCCTATCGGCAGACTTACTGACTTACACACAGGAGGACGAATGTGCATGTTCTGTGCAAGAGTTCTATCTGTTCTTTGCCACCACCATGTCCTTCTCCACAATGTGGCGGCTCAGATTGGACTTCATACTTGGAATTTCTTTCAAAGTTAGAGTTCAGGCAGCCAGTGACTTCTCTAGTTCCTGCATTTAAACATAAGAAAGATGATTTAAAGGAAACCTTAAGTCAAGCTGCTGCTGTTCTCACACATATAAGCAATTCCTTTGTTTAGATTCAAGGGGAGGAGGACCAGTCAAGGAAAGGCACCTTAGGAATGAGAAACAACCCTGGCCTCTTAAAGACCTACCTTGGTGGTCAGCCTCAAACCAAGTTGCTCTGAAAGGAACATTTATTCCTGCTTCCCTTTTCATTGCCTCAATTATCTCCCTAATGTTTAAATAACTCACTCTGGTATAAAATATAGGTCACCACTTCAATTTAGAGGACAGTGAAGTTAATATTTAGTTGAAATTTATTTAATAATGCTATATATATATATATATATATATATATATATATTTAAAAGTTGATAAATAGGTGACATCTCCTTTTAATAAAACTAAAAAATGTATTGAAGTAGTCATCACATACAATTTCTCTTCAACAGTCATTATTTTTAGGCTAACTTTCTAAATGAAAGAGTATAAGACTTTTTAAAAATATAATTAGTGCAGATATATCAGCCAAAGTTTCATCGGCCTGTGGATACACAATTTGTTGGTTTGTCTATTTTTCTTTGTGGTGGCTATTAGGAAAAGTAGGAAACTATCCATAGTGATACCTGGCATTATTTTTTGCTCTATTTACTTTAATTTTTTGTGCTGATCCTGGGACTTGCACTCATTGTGTGAGCACTGTCTGTAAGCTTTTTCTGATCAAGGCTATGACTTTAAAACTTGGGCCACAGTTCTACATCCAAACTTTTGGTTGTTAGTTGGAAATAAGACTCAGACATTCTGTCATTGGGCCCAACATCAAACTGAGGTTCTTTTGTCTCACCCTCCAAAATATCAAGGATTATAAACACGAGCCACTGTTAGTCATATTATGTGTTTTTTAAAGAATCTGTCAATAATAATAATAGAAAACTATTACTATTACTAAAGGCTCAAACCTGTAATCCCAGCTATTTCAGACCTAAGATAGATAGGATCATGGTTTAAAGCTTGACTGGTCAGACAATTCAGAGTTTGTTATTTTTTTAACCCGTTGGCCCCAGGGTTTAAATTCAGGCCTAGGCACTGTACATCAGTTGCTTTTCATTAAGGCTAGTGCTCTACCCCTAGAGCCACAGTGACACTTGCAGCTTTTCCTGAGTAGTTTATTAGAGGGAAGAGGTAAGGAGACTGCACAGTTTGGCTTTGAACTGCCCTCCAAAACCTAATCCTTGAAAATAGCAAAATAGTGATGCTTACCATCAATTAAGCAGCAAAAAAAACCCTGAAGATATGGCTCATTTCTTCAGTGGTGTAGTGTCCACCCTGCTTGGAAAAAGTTACAGAAATTCAAGCCTCAGTGTTGGCACATATGTACACAGAAGCATGAACATACATACATACATATAAAGGTCCTATACACAATTCCATGGGATGAAAAAAGAGGTAAAAAATGCTGGGAAGATGGCTCAAAATATTAATTTAAATTAGGAAAAAAATAAATAATTTCAATTGTTAAAAAAAATACTACCACAGCCGGGTGGCAGTGGCTCATACATGTAATCCTAGCTACTCAGGAGGCTGAGATCTGAGGATTTCAGTTCAACTCCAGACTGGGAAGGAAAAGCCCATGAGAGTCTTATCTCCAAGCAACCATGCAGAAAACAGTAGTGGCACAGTAGCTAAAGTGGTAGAGCACTAGCCTTGACATGAAGAGTTGAGGGATAGCACCCAGGCCCAGAGTTCAAGCCTCCTGACCAAGAAAAACAAACAAAAAATCTGCCATAGCTGATTGTGACTTAGGTGGTAGAGTGCTTTCTTCCCATATAGAGATATGAGTTCAATCCCCAGTGTTGTTCATACCAAAACAACCCAAGAAAAGCACACTAAGAACTATGTAACAAAAAATACAGCTTACATTGTAAAGAAAATTAAAACTTAGAAATATAATTGAGTAGAGCTAAAAGGAGAACCATGGCTCAATTGTTAGCAGCAATACACAGCATCAAGTAGGTATTAATTTCCATCAAAACAATCTAGACATTGAATCCAATACTTTGATAAGTCTACACAGCAATTTGTATAGATTGGAGGCACCATCAATTAGGAAAAATAAGCCTTGAGGAATGGCAGACAGGAACTCAAAAAGAAACAAGACATTTAGAGACATGCAAGCACATCTTCTTTGCTTCTAAATACACCCTGAGAAACAACAGGCTGCATTCCTCATTTTAAGGATAAACAGCAGTTGTATGGCAAAATGTATTTTCTCCTGGAAGAAATATACTAAAGAGTGAGTCACCAAATAAATAATCAAGAATTCAAAAGGTTTAACACCAAGAGTGAAAAAGACAAAATAAACAATTACCTGCATGACTTTATGACAGACTTTGCTTTATTAGAGAAACTCCCCTGATGTCAAGCAGCTCTATGCTTCTCTCTGTGACAGCACCCACATACTGAGTGTACTTCTATCTGTCTGTTGCTGTTTGTTTGCTTGCTTACTCAATAAAGCTATGCCAACTTTTCTTGCCATGATGACTTCTCTGGAAATTCTTATTCCGTGACCAAAGTCAAGGACCTTAAGTAAAGAGAACCTAGTTCTGGAGGGAAACTTTAAAAACCCTCACCTAGACCCAGTGACTGTTGCTTCAAATACTTAAGAGCTGGGTGGGAGTGTAGCTCAGTGCTAGAGCACTTGCCATCCACGCAGAAGACCTGGGTTTGGTCTCCAACAATAGAGGAAGGGAGGGATTCTGAAAGATCAAAGACCCAAAGAATGAGGAAGAACAAGGGTGGACACATCACACCTGAAATGAAAATTTGTCACACTGAAACACAGTAATCAAAACAGTCTGATATTAAAGCTGAAGAAACACAGTAAGTTAATAGTAGAGAAAAAAGAACCAAACCTACCTGGGAACTTGAGATCAGATACTAGATTATGCAATAAACAGCCACTAGGATAGCTAGCTATCTATATGAATAAATACAAAGTACACCATTACTTAAATCCTTTGCAAACAATTCCTAAAACAAATAGGGACGCAAAGGTAGAAAACAACTCATGGAATTTTAACGAATAACAAGTGAGTGTTTTAAGAATGGAAAATTATTTCCCAAAGGAAATAGAAATAGGAAAATAACAACAAATTTGTGTATATTACAACTTAATATCCATTATTCAGTAAGTGACAGCAAGAGATAAAAAGCCAAGTTCTATTAAGATCGAAGACACACCTCACAACTCCTGCACTAAAATTGGGTTTCTACAGGTCAGGAAGGAAGAAGAACCACTTACGTGGATCAATGGAATAGAATTAAACCTCAGAAATGAACACACAGATCTATAGCCACCTAATCTTCGAGAAGGGAGATAAAAAAATAGAATGGAAGAAAGACTGCATCTTCACTAAATGGCAAAATTGGTTAATCACCTGTAGAAAACTAAAGCTATATCTGGATATATCACCCTGCAACAGAATCACCTCCAAATGAATCAAAGGCCTCGGAGTCCGAGCAGACAAACTAAAAACATTAAAGTAGGGAATAGGAGAAACCCTAGTTCTTCTTGACACAGGTCAAAATTTTCTTAAAGAGACCCTGAAACACAACAAATCAAATAAAGGTCGCACAAATGGGATTGCATGCAGCTGTAGAGACTCTAAATGGCAAAGCACATAGCTAACAAGATCAATAGGAAGCCCACGTATTGGGAGATCTTCACTAGCCATAAAACCGAGAAGGGTCTCATATCTAAAATATACTTGGAGCTCAAAAAATTAAATTGTGCCACAAAAAATAGTCAAAGAAACAACTGCCCAATAAATAAGTGGGCTAAAGCCTTATAGAGAAACTTGTCTAAAGAGGAAGTAACAATGGCCAAAAGAAACATGAAGAAATACTCAACCTTTCTAGACATAAAAGAAATGAAAACAACATTGAGATTCCACCTCACCCCAGTTTGAATGGCTATAATGAAGAACTCTGACGGAGGCATAGAATTGCATTGTTTATATATACCACATTTTCTTGATCCATTCATCTACAGAGGGGCATCTGGGTTGGTTGCATATCTTAGCTATGGTAAATAATGTTGCAATAAACATACTTGTGCTGGTAGCTTTAGTATGGTCTTATTTGTGATCATTCAGGTAAATGCCCAAAAGTAGGATTGCTGGGTCGCCAGGGAGCTCTAGGTGCAGTTTTTTGAGGAACTTCCATACTATTTTCCAAACTGATTGAATAAGTTTAAACTCCCACCAACAATTGCCCCATTTTTTTTAGTAAATATACTTTATTCTCCTCTGTATTTGCTCTATACCTTGTTTTACAAAGTTATGAAGTTCACAGCTTTATGCCAAAATGTAAGAAGACTAGGCTTATTTGTTTATAAACATTTTTGCAGTCAGGTGTCATCTGAATTCTTCATTTGAATCCATACTCAATACTGAAGAAAAAAATCAGAAACCAAGGGTACTGGAGTAGAGTAGTGCTGTGGCTCAAGTGGTAGAGTGCTAGCCTTGAGCTGAAGAGCTCAGGGACAGTGCCCAGGCCCAGAGTTCAGGCCCCATGACTGAAAAAAAAATCAATTTCATCAGTATTTTGAGGCTGGGAAGGTGCCTCAGTGGTAGAGGTGACTTAGTGGTAGAGCGCTTGCCTTGCATGCATGAGGCCCTGGGTTCGATTCCTCAGCACCACATAAGCAAAAAGAAAAAACCGGAAGTGGCACTGTGGCTCAAGTGGTAGAGTGCTAGTCTTGAGCTGAAGAACTGAGGGACAATGCCCAGGCCCAGAGTTCAGGCCCCATGACCGGACCCCCCCCCCAAACAAAAGGGTGGATGGACCCGACTGAGCAAGTATGGAAGTGCTTTGTCCTCCGCCAAGTTCTATGTGAGAGTGGATGTGCGACCATCCACTAAACCAAAAAGCCCTGCTTCCCACACAGTAGCTGACTTCACCTACTGCCCTAAATGTGTGGTCCTGCTGAGCCGCATGGTGACCAGGGTTTCCCAGATTTGCTCTGAATTCAAGATTTTAATGCAGCTGAACTGGAATCAAATTGGGGTCGAAGGGGGAAAGGTTGTTGAAGACAGTTCTCCTATTAAGAAAAATACTGCCTCATTTTTTAGGAAATGGAAAGACTTGGAAAAAATTATGTTAAGTGAAGTAAGCCAGGCCCAAAGAAACATAGGTCTCAAGGATTCCCTTACTTACAATAAGTAGAATATGTCTGAGACAAGCAGAAGCAGTCTGACAAGTTGAAGTTAGTCTAAATGAGTCCCAAGATAAGGACTCAAATGTTTTTTTTTATTATTTCTAACATATTTAAAAGATGATTTCTTTTTTGCTTTGTATTTCCCTCCCCCATGGTATAACCCATGTTTTCCCTGTAGTTGATGTTGGTATAATTTGTGGAGGGGAAGGGTAAAAAAATTGTTTAAATAGGGATACAGGTGGGTCCATTGCAACAATGAGATGTACAAGATGTTATGTTGAAAAACGAACTTTACAACTTTGGGGGGCCAGGGAGGGAGATGGAGGAAAGGGATAGTGAGGGGAAACAAAGGAGGAGGCAACAATGCTTGATATGAAATGTACTCATTACCTTGCTCTTGTCATTGTTACCACTCTGTACGGTATTTTCACAATATAAAAAACTTATTAATACAAAAAAGAACTCAAACAGCATATGCTGCAGGGGATGTGCCCAGAAGGGAGCCCTACTGCATTTTTGGTGGGAGTGTAATCTTGTTCAACCACTTTGGAAAGTAACATAGAGGCTTCTCAAAAGACTCCACATAGAGCTCCCCTATAACCCAGCAATCCCACTTTTGGGCATTTACCCAAACAATAACATACAAAGCCATACTAAGGTTACCAGCACAACGATATTTATCACACCATTTTTAACATACGCAAGATATAGAAGCAGCCCAGGTGCTCCTCAGTAGAAGAATGGATCATGAAAATGTGGTATATACATACAATGGAATTGTATGCCTCCATCAGGAAGAATGACATAGCCCAATTTGTTAGGAAAGGGCAAGATTTGGAAAAAAATTATGTTAAGTGAAGTAAGCGAGGCCCACAGAAACATAGTTCCCATGGTTTCCCTTATTTACAATAATTAGTATATGTCTAGGACAAGTAGAAAATGTCAGAAGCTATGTTCTTATGATCTGATAAGATGAAAGTAAGTGAAATGCACCCCAAGATTGGGACAGATTTTTTTTTTGCCCTTAATGTTATTTTTTCTATCGTACCTATAAGGTACCATGTGATTTTTTTTTGTTGCTTTGTATGTTCCTCCCCCACGGTCTATCCCATTTCACTGTATTCGATGTTGGTATAATTTGGGGAGGGGAAGGGAAAAAATCAAAATGTTTAAAAAGGGATACAACTTGACCCATTGTAATAATGAGATGTACAAAACACTGTTAAAAAATAAACTTTACAATTTAGGCAGGGGTTAGGGATGTATAGTTGTGGAAATGGGAGGGAAGGGATGGTAGTGGAAAAACAAAGGAGGAGGCAACAATGCTTGATGAGAAATGTACTCATGTACATTTCTTTCTTGATAAGAAATGTACTCATTACCTTGTTAATGTCATTGTTACTCTTCTGTATGGTTTTTTCATAATATAAAAAACTTATTAATATAAAAAATAACTCTAATAACAGATGCTGGAAGGGATGTGCCCTCATGTAATTGTAAACACTTTCTCATGTAATTGTAAACAATCTCTACAGTATTAAAAAAAAGTAAAGAAAAAGAGTTCATCATGTTCTGTAGCAGGTGGATCACTGGTTTGGAAGGACAGACAGAATCTTTGCAGGCTCTAAGCACATAACCCAGGGCAATGCAGTCTATAGCCTGGAAACGAAGCCTGAAATACTCTGCGTATGGCCTTCCTTCCCTTGAAACCACAATTTAATAGGAAGAGGCAAATGTGTGTACCTCAAGCTTTGGTATGCACAGTTACAATCACATACACAAAAAACCCCACCCGGGGATTATTTCCCAGAAACGAGGAAGAAGGGCCACAAAATTGGTGTATCTGGGATGAGAGTAACTGGGACTACTGGGAGGAACCAGCAAGATGCAGTCCACAAAGTGAAGAACAGTTAACTGGGCTCCACCTCAGGGCAGTCTGCAAGACCTGGCCTTACTTCTCCTAGGTCTAATGTAGCACCTGCCTCGCGACTTTGGCACAACCTGCATACATTCCAGTAAACACATGCATTAATGCACAAAATCCATTACCAGCAATTTGTTCCCTCAATTGTAGAGTGGAAGGGCACCCACTTATGTCAGACAGGGACAGAAGGAGTGTTGGTTGAGGAGGACAGTAGCATCCACAGTTCCAGTACTATAACCTTGGGATACACAGACCATGGTGGAGAAAGCAAGTTGGGGAGGGGAGAAACTACAAGATCTGGCCTCCCTTCTCTTGGTCCTGTTGAGCATCTCCAGTTCAATCTGGCATCATGTCTGTGTGTTCCTATGAATGTATACACAAGGGCACAACCCTTCTCCCAAGATCAGTTTCTAAGTAGGGGTGATGTGGTCCACTTACCTCGAAACCAGGGCATGTGGGATGGCACCATCACTTGGAAAGAAACAGACCAGAAAGATGGAAGCGTACCAGGTGAGGATGAAGAGGTCCATATGCAGAACCTCCTTGTTGCAGTTGAAGCTATAGTGGGTTGTTGATTGTGGCAGCATCCCCAGCTCTTGTCCCATAATCCCCAGGAAAACAGGCCACAGCCAAGAGAGGAGGTGGAACAGATGTTATAGAAGCCTCAGAAGAGGGGGTGGAACCAAATTTTCTCAAAACAGGGCTGGGGCTGTTCTGAAATTTCTCCCACAGGGGTCAGGGGAGAAATTACAAAACAAGGAATGAAGGAGAGGGGCTCATGTACCTTATGTGGTCCTCTGAAGATAGCTCCCACAGCTGGGCCCACATTGAGCAGGAAGGTCATATGGTGAAGCTGAAGATCCCTCAGGCTCCCCTAGTGGCTGTGCCAAGCATAACACCAGTTGAGAGAGGGAGGCAAGGGCTGCACCTCCAACCCCATAAATGCCAGTGGACATGGGGAAAACAAGGAACCCGAAACTCTACAAGTCATAGCTGGGAAGGGATGCTGAGAAAACTCTGAGCCAGGGCCTTCCTTCTCTGCGGCCACCACAACTGGATTCAGACCAGTCTGGCACCACTTCTGTGTGTTGTATGTGAACACATGCATGTTCCTTCACCTGAACATATTTTCCCACAGAGGGGCTGAGCCAGGAGGTGGACAGGGAGGGGGGGTGGGGCACTAGGGTCAAGAGGTGAGTGGGGATAAGGGTGGGCAGGGAGAGGGGTACCAGCTGGGAGGAGTTAGGCCCCACTTTCATTGATTCAGGACTGTTCAGGTATGGCTCCTGCCCATGGCCCCAAAACTGACCAGGAAAGTAGAGGTCCCACATGGTCAGGATAAAGACGAACCAACATTAGCTCCAGTACCAGCAGATGTATGGGAACTGAGCAACCAAATGTGCTACAAGGTCAAAGGTGTAATGGTGGACAGGGAAGACTCTGATTCCCTGCTTTCCTTCTCCAACGACTGTGTTGCCATGGTTCAGTCCAATTGCATCGTCTACTTACGTGCATGCCACACACATCCTTTCACACAGGAAGGGTTGGGATGCGGAATGGTGGGAATGGGTGGCAGGGGATGTAAGGGATGGGGGATGGAGTGGGGAAAGCAAAGGGTAAGGCAGGCACTTGGGTGAGGAAGCATGATTTGGGGTGGACAGGGGAAACAATTGGTTTTGGGAAGGTGAAGGACAGTGTAGGGTTGCTGATGGGCAGGGGGATAATGAGGAAGGGGACCCCAGTGGAGAACCTAGCAATAAAAAGGGGAGAAGAAGAGAGATTCAGCTCACTTAACACTTAAGAGCCCTGTCCTAGGGATGGCTCCTGCTGGGGGGCAGAGGAGAGAATGGAGAAGAGGGCAATGTAAGGGGGCGAGAGGAGGGGGACACTACATTGAATCTTGGTCTTTGGTGATGGCTCCAGCAGTTAACTGCACAGTGTCCTTGAAAGTGGAGGTTTGCTGGCTGGTGATGCCTAAGAGGCACTGGGGGGACCATGTCTCTGCAACAGATGCAGCACCAGTTAGGAGAGGCAACATCTTTCTCAGCTCCAATGCCTCAAGAAGTTCCTTCATAACAACAGGTGAATACTGAGGGCATGACCAAGAGGGGATGGGGGGTGACTTCTAAGTCCCTATCTTCCTTCTATGGAGGAGTTTCATTCCCTCACCCACAAATCTTCCTACACTGAGAAGAGTGGGGGCGGGTTGAGGGTGAGGTTCACACCATCAGTGGTGGAGAGGAGAAGATTAGAGGGAGTTGTGCCCCTTTACCTTGAAACTGGGTCTTGTAGGGTTGCCTTTGGCAGATGGGTCCCAACACCCTTAACCCAACTAAGGTTTTTGGGGCACTGGAGGGCCAGAGAACTGGGCAGGGGTGGCCCATGTGTTGAGGGGACAGGGGTGGGTGTGCTGAGTGGTGGTCGAAGTGGGATTCTGGCAGGGGATATTGGGGCCCAGGAAGAAGGGATGGGCCACTTCAGTTGAAACTGGTCTGAGATGGGAGGCTCCCATAGAGGAGCAGAGAAGAAAATGCAATAGAGAGGGGTTTAGGGAGGGGAGCTCTCTCACCTCAAATCAGGGTCATCATGGGATGGTGCCCACAGCTAGGCCCACACTGAATAGGAAGATGGAGGTCCACACAGTGAAGGCAAATATCCCTCAGGAAGGCACAGAACTGGTTGAGGAGATGGCTGTGAGGTCTGCATCTCCAGCCCCACAACCACCAGTGAACTCAGGTAAACCAGAGAGCCCTGGGGCTGTCCAGGCTTACCCAGGCATGGAGGAGGATCAGAGTCTGACCTGGGCTTTCCTTCTCTGTGGCAGCCATAGCTCATGTTTGGAACATTCTGGCACCTGGCATTATGTAGTAAGTGCTGGACATAGGCACATCCCCTTTCCCATGCCTGTGTTCACACGGAAGTGGAGGGCCAGGCAGTGAGGGCTGTGAGATGGGTGGGTCAGGAGAATTAATGGAGCACTGAGGGGTGTCTGACATCAAGAAGGGGATTGATCCAAAATGGGGGGTAGAGCACATAGCAGGGTGGAAGGCTGGGAAAACATGGGGAGGTAATGGGCAAGGTACGTATCAGAGTGGAGGTGTTAGTAGGGGAGGAAGAAAAGGGGTTGGGTCCACTTAACAGAAACAGTGCTGTCCAGTAGAGTTCTCTCCATGTGCTGTGTGCCTGTGCTCATCTGTGATCTGTCGGAGGTAAGCCCAGCCTACTAGAGTCCCCATGCCCCAAAATATAGACTAAAGGAATGAAACTCCATCTAACTATTCACCTGGCAGGACAAAACTCTCTGGCATCCTGGGAAAAGGTTTGTAGTAAAGACCAATTCATAGAATAGCACATATCTGGGGTAACAGATTAATATTACCTATACCCATGAGACATAGTTAATGTATAAAATGTATTCAAGTGATAAGTCCTTTTCTTTTTTTTTCCTTTTCCTTTCTGTTTTTTTCTCTTCCTTTTCTTTACCTCTATGTTGTTCCACAACTGGGGCTTGAACACAGCTTCTAGGGCATACAAAAATTCACTGCCCAAGGGTCTATTATTCTTCACCTCCTAGACCTCCATCTTCCTGGTCACTGTCAGCCCAGGTGCGGGTACCATGGTCAGATGTCATTACCAGCCTTCTTTCTCCCCATTTTCCCTCCCTCATCTCTCAATACACTGTAGTCAATCACAGTCTTTATGGTTTGGGTTCTTCAGTTTTGATTGCCTGAGGTTTGATTGGTCCAGATATAACACACTTGTTAGCTATGGCAGGTGCCAGGGGAGGCCTTTCTTCTTCTTCTTTTCCTAACACATCCCAGGAGAGTTGTCTGTGTTTCAGGAGATTTAGTTGAATTACTTTCCACTTTCTGGACTTGGCCTCCTGATTTTGTATCTTCTTTTGTATTTATGAGGATTGAACCCAGGACATTTCATTAGCTAGTCAAGAACTCTCAATGAACTATAAACCAGCACCAGAACATCTTTTTAAAATTCTCCTTACATCTGAGTGTAAGATGGAAAGAAAATGGTATATTCCACTGTATTGGAATGTTTCAAATTTTTAGGTTTTGAGTAATCTAGTTAGACACAATCATAGTCTAGAAACAGAAATGTTGGTAGAAACTGATATAGAAACAGAAATATTGTTAGAAACTTATTATGACAGGCTTTTCCTCACTATATAGCTGTTGAGGGATACAACATATCCTTGGAAACTTAGTGATGATGCCTTCAACATCTACTCATCAGGAACATAAGTTCATCTTAAGTGAGTTTACTGTGGTCTGAAGCTCCCCTCAGGTTCCTCCTTTTCTATCTTGCATGCTACATTCCATACTAACAATATCCACCATGCTCAGTCTGACTGTTTAGATTTGTTGAAAGGTTGTGAGTTAATGTATGTGTCATCCTAGACATCTTAACATTGAGTGACGTGAGGAACTTCACCACAAAAGAGATCAATTCAGTTGCATTGATGATTTAAGATAAATTTTCATATCTTGACCACAAGCCTCCTTTTGTAGGCCAAACACTTTAACTTGAACCAAAATGATGCTATGGCAAAAATGATCTTATAATAGTGTTTCCAAATCCAAACACGAAGTTCCTTTGCTTAAGGCAGAATGAAGTATGCCAGCCAATATATTCCCAGAATTTTTCTTGTGTTTTGACCATGTAAAAAATTTAATTTTGGTCATGAGGATTGAAATTTGGGCCTAGGCACTGTCCCTCAGTGATTCAGCCCAAGACTGGTGCTCACTTGAGCGACAGCTCCACTTCCAACTTTCAGGTGATAAGAGTCTGACGGACTTTTCAGCATGGGCTGTCTTTGTACCACAATCTCATATCTCAGCCTCATGAGTAGCTTGGATTACAAGTGTGAGCCACAGACGCTTGGCAATCATGTAAAAGTTTTAACCATAATTGAAAATGCTAATGTATTTTTTGCAAAAATGTATTTCTTAAAAATAAATATATTTAGAAAAAAAATAAATATATATTTAAATTCTCATGCACTTTTCCCATTAGGCAGTTCAGATGATATTAATCTGAATTGTTGTCAGATTTATTTGTGTATATGTGTGATGATGTTTGAGTTTGAAGTTTGGCCCTGGGTGCTGTCCTCTATCCCAACCACCCTTTTGATTTTGCTTGCTCAAGGTTAGCGCCCTCCCACTTGAGCCACATCTTCCAGCTTTTTGTTTTTCAGATGGAGATAAGAGTCTCTTTTTTCCTGCCTGTGCTGGTTTTCAACCATGATTTTCATATCTCAGCCTCCAAAGTAATCCACTTACATTTAAATCAAGTGATCTACTGAGTGTTTCCTTGTCCTCTTTTGTGAAAATACACCCCTCCTCAGCATCAAAGATAAAAGAACAATTTAAAAGTTGTTATGATATTACAAATCCAAAGAAGATACTTGATATATTTATTATAAATGCTAAGATAAAAAATTTGGGGTTGTTGAAAGACAGAGTCTTTTTAGTGTCATTTTTGAAAAGTGAAAAATTTTTCAGAGCATTCTTATATAAAGGGAATAAAGTAGACCTGTTTTTGTGGAGTATTAATGATAAGAACAGTCGTTTTTTGTGTAATTATTGTAGCTACTTGAAACAGTTTCAAAGCACAGATTCTCAGGTATATTTTCTGTGTAGTAATCTTTGAATTCTAAAATTCTTTGTTTTCTTCAGCATTTTCAGTTTGTCCTAAACAGCTATCTCATTTGAAAATACACCTTGGTACCAGGGGTCTTCTGTAGTTATTTTACATTTTAGGAAAGTAATTTTAATTTTTAAAAAATCAGAGAATCTAATAATGATAATAATTTTCTGATGTCTTTCACATTCCTCCACATTTAATTATATTGGTTTAATAGGCTATTAGTATATTTATTGGTTATTAAGTTTGATTGTGATTTTGGTTTTTGTACTGGTATTGGGGCTTGAAATCATTGTGTTGGCCTGTCACTAATGCCAGCATTGATGGCTCATTCCTGTAATGATGGCTACTCAGGAGACTGAGATCTGTGGATCAAGGTTCAAAGCCAGCCTGGTCAGGAAAGATCATGATGCCTTTGTCCTCAATTCATGACTAAAAAGCCAAAAGTGGAGTATGGCTCAAGTGGTAGAGCACCAGGCTTGAGCAAAGAGCTAAAGTGCCATTATGTGTAGTTCCTGCCAAGGGTTTTGCTCTCTTTGAAGGGTGAGTTCCTTTTCTTTCCAGGTATACCTGAACATTTCACAGCTTTATGTATGTATCCACATGTGAATAAGGCTTTTGTAAAATGTCATTGCAAACTTGATTCTTCTCTTCTCACCTTTAGTGAGTTTGTTGGTAGCCTGAATTGTTCTAAGAAAAATGGAATGTTCTAGAAATTTCCATGGGATGTTTATAGACGTAGGTCAGAATTTATAGTTCTTTTGGATATGATATCTCTATGGAAGTCCAAAGATATCTTTAAGTACTTTGTCCAAATGAGACAGGAATTGAAAACACTTTAAATTTTTTAGTTTTAATCAGTCTCGTATTGATTTGGAATATAGGAATTTTAAATGCTGTAATCAACTAATTTCATTTGTAGGAAAAGTGACAGAAAGGAATGTAGCTGACGATATAGCATAAGTTTTCCCTTTGATTAGTTAAGAAGTTTAATTTAAACTAAGATACAAATCCAATTTCTGTAATTAGACTAAATTAGTAGGAAAGTTACTTTGTTTGCAGTAACAATTACAATATGATATATAGAAAAGTGTGTGGCCAACATATTTGTGTAGTTGTGTAGTTAGATATTTTTATGGTGGTGTTATAGAATTTTAATAAATTACTTCAAGCACAAGGAAAAACTTTGAGAGATGTTGGAGCTTTACACAGAGAAGAGAAAATACCAAGTGGTCTTCAACAAATGTTTTCATTTTCCTATTCTTTTTTGTGGTTGTGTGTGTGTGTGTGTGTTGTGTGTGTGTGTGTGTGTGTGTGTGTGTGTGTGTGTGTGTGTGTGTGTGTGTGTGTGTGTGTGTGCTGGTATTGGAGTTTCAACTTAGGGTCTTCTGCTTTTACTTATCTTTTCCCTTAAGGTTGCTGCCTTACTACTTAAGCCATACCACCATTTCCAGGTTTTTGTTAGTTATTGGCAATATGAATATCACAGATGTTGCTGCTTGATATCCCTTTAAATCTGGATCCTCAGATGTCAGTCAACTATGTAGCTGGGATTACAGGTGTGAGGCAACAGCATTCTGAGAGATGCATTTATTTATTCATGTTATGTGGCAAATTACCACAAATTTATTTGTTCATCCATTGAATACCAAATATTGTAGGTTAGAAGTTTGGGCTGGTAGTTTGGGTGTTGTTTGTCTATAGCAGAGGGCCACCAGGCTAGAGTCTCGTAGAATTTGGGGATCTCTTACAAGCTTAAGGGATGCCTGGTTGGATGTAGGTCCTGTGGTTGTGAGACTGTGGTTTCTGCTTTCTGGTCACCTATCATACACTCACTGTTGTCAGCTCCTAGACACCCCCATACTTTCTTGACAAACATATTCTCCTTACTGCTTGATTCATTCTGTTGGCGTCATTGACTTCTAGAAAGGCCTTAATTTGCACTCACTCCTTGGAAATAACTTATACCCAACTCTTGTGGGACCCAATTACATTTGTAGAATGTCCTTAATTTTGTTTTCTACCAGAGCATATTGTGGGGTGAGATCCTGGCCAGACTGGAAGATACAAGACTTCCCAAGGGTCTGAGTTGTTGTGTATCACCTGATACATATGAAAAGCTATTTATTAGCTGGGCACTGGGGCTATGTGGAGTATGAGATCTGAGGCTGTCGGTTGAAAGCCATCCAGGGCAGGAAAGGCCAAGAGACTATTCTATCCAATAAACTCAGAAAACTGGAAGTAGCACTGTGGGGCTCAAGTGTTAGAGGACTCGCCTTGAGCTGCAGAGCTGAAATACAGTGCCCAAGGTCCAGAGTTCAAGCCCACTGCCGAAAAAAATGTGGAAAAGGGTTTTTATTATTCTGTCCTCAATTTCAGATACTGGTAATGTTAAGTTATTGATTGACTTTAGCCAATGAAGTGTGAAATTTAAGATAGTTCCTTACGTCGAGTGGAAAATAATTTGGCAGTTATAGGGAATGAAAAATAGGAGTTAAACAGGATATATTGAAGAGCAGTGGCAGTGGGTTCAGAGATGGGACAGAGGTAAACACGTTAGACATATTTTAGACAGAACATATGGCTGTGAATGTGGTTTAGTGTTAGAGTGCTTGCTTAGCATGAATGAAGCCCTGGGTTCAATTAATCAGTACCACATAAACAGAAAAAGCCAGAAGTGGCACTGTGCGTAGGGTGCTAGCCTTGTGCAAAGAAGCAGCTCAGTGACAGTGCCCAGGACCTGAGTTCATTCCCCAAGATTGCCAAAAAATTAAAAAAAACATGTTAATAATGCATTTGGGAGGGATCCGGAAGCAAATTCCACGCTGAATTTTTCCTCTATTTCAAAATGAAGACATCATTCCAGAAAGAGAAATGGGGCATAAAACTGGTCCAGAAAGAACATATCTTATGAAGAAATACAAGATATTTTTTACTGCAACTGTCCTGTAGAGATTATCCATTAGATATAATGGTGACTTGTAACTGCACAAGAGCTCGTTGTAATAGCACGAGTGCTAGCTAAGATTTTGTACGGGTACTGGTCCTGAGCCTTAATGAGGCTCTAGTTGCTATTCCTATATTTTCTCTCAAGAATACTACTATATTACTTAAGCCACAGATCCATTTTTGACTTTTTTTGGTGATTAATTGGAGAAAAGAGTGTCATGGACTTTTCCTGGCTCACCTGGCTTAACAATGTTATCCCCAAATCTCAGCATTCTGAAGAGCTAAGAATACAGTTGAGAACCATTTGCACGAAGAGAAGCATTTCTTTTTCTGTGAAAGGAATTAAGAATACAGATTCTTTAGGAATACTCACCCTCAGTAATAAGTAAATCACCAAGAACAGTTCCCATGAATACACACACACACACACACACACACACACACACACACACACACACAAGCACATACACAAAACCACATAAGCATCTCAGGGGTCTGTTTCTCTTTCCCCAAAAGAATAGCATATTCTAAGGGGCAAACTGTGGTGTCACAGGCCTGTAAATCCAGATATTGGGATGTAGAGGTATAGGAAGATTGGGTACTGAGGGTGGCTTGATTGAAGTTAGCACAAGACCCTATATAAAAAGCAAACTAAAAAATAAAAAGGGTTGGGAGCATGCAGGCTCAACTGGTACCATATCTGCCTAGTAAGTGTAAGGCCCTCAGTTTAATCCTCAGTTCCATGAAAACATAGAAAGAATAGCATCTAAGTTCATTTGGTCATTTAACAAAATCCTTGAAGCTGTATATTTCATAAGGAATAAAAGGTCTATTTCAATCACAATAGCAGTGGCTGGAAAGTCTAAATCACATGGTAGCACATGGGACAAGTTCCCCTAGGTGCATCATATCACAGAGCTTCTCCGCATCATGACATGTGCTAGAATGACAGGGAGTAAGGGGCATAGGTTGATTTCAAAAACTTAACAGTGACACTGTTAGTCCCTTGAAAATTGATGAGATCACATTAATCCATTTATGACTGAAACTTCTCTTAAAAGTTCCACCTCCTTATATTGCTACATTGAGAAGTTAAGCTTCAGTGTGAATTTTGATGGTGACAGACCATCACCACGCTTCTGACAGAAGCAAGTGAGACCATTGGAAGCTGAGGACATTCATACAACTAGGCACCTGGGACAATTACTTCGGTCTCATTGATGCTGATATTTGCTGTGTTTGGGGCCATCTCACAGCCAGGATCCAACAAGTACATGTCTGTTCGATGCGCCAGCTTCAGTTATGCTGACTGTGATATAAACTGCTACACAACACAGATAACAAGGATGGAGATGGGCAAAAGAATAGAGGTTTCACATTTTTCATGATAATTAACATTAATAGATTTATGTAAGTAAGTCATTAGAAAGCTCTATGTCATTACAAAATACTTACATAGAGCCATTTAATAACTACTATATGACCTGGAATGATACTTTGTAGAGCAGCCTGTTTACACAAAATACACACAGTCCTATGAACACAAAAGATGGAAAAGAAAATAAGCACTGGCCTAAAAAATTAATTGTCAACCTCAGAGTCAAAGCGGATACCTTGAAAACATTACTGGAAGAAATAAGAGAAACCCTAGGTCTCCTTGGCACAGGCCGAAATGTTCTTAATAGAGACCCAGAAACACAACTTCAAAGAACAGTTGAACAAATGGGATTGCATGAAAGTTCAGAGCTTCTGCATGGCATAAGACATAGCTAGCAAAATCAATAGAAATCCTATGGATTAGGAGAAGGTCTTCACTAGCCATACAATAGACATGGGTTTCATATCTAAAATATGCTTGGAACTCAAAAAATGAAATTCCCCAACAACAAATCATCAAAGACACAACTACCTGATAAAAATAAGTGGGCTAAAGACTTGAAGTGAAACTTCTCTGAAGAGGAAATAACAATGGCCAATAGACACATGAAGGAATGTTCAACTTCTCCAGCCCTAAAAGAAATGCAAATCAAAACAACATTGAGATTCAAACTTACACCTGTTAGAATGGGTATAACAACAGATGCTGGAGGGGATATGGCCGAAAGGAAACCCTACTGCATTGTTGGTGGGAGTGTAAAACTTGTTCAGCCACATTTGAAAGCAGTATGGAGGTTCCTCAAAAGTCTCCACATAGAGTTCCCCTATGATCCAGCAATCCCACTTTCGGGCATTTACACAAATGATCACAAACAAGGTCATACTAAAGTTACCAGCACAAGTATGTTTATTGCAGCATAATTTAACATAGCTAAGATATGGAACCAATCCAGATGCCCCTCAGTAGATGAATGGATCAAGAAAATATGATATATATATATATATATACATACATATATATACGTATATGAATTCTATGTCTTCATCAGAAAGAATGATATCTTCCAATTTGTTAGGAAATGGAAAAACTTGGAAAAAAGTATGTTAAGTCAAGTAAGGCATGCCCAAAGAAACAGGTCCCATGGTTTATCTTATTTACAATAACTAGTATATGACTAGGACAAGCAGAAATGTTCCAAATCTATGTACATGTGATCAGATACGATGAAGTTAAGTGAAATGAACCCCAGGATAGGGACACAAGTGGTTTTTCCTTTCTTGCTATTGTTTCTAATGTATTTATAAGGTACCATGTGATTTTTGGTTGTGTTGTACGTTCCTCCCCCCACAGTAAAACCCCTGTATTCACTGTATTTGATTCTGGTGCCTTGCATCTTGTATATACACTTCTCTAATTTGGGAGGTTAAAGGAAAACAGAATATGCTCAAATAGATATACAGGTTGACCCATTGTAAAAATGCGATGTACAAGACAGTACGTTAAAAACGAACTTTTCAACTTCAGAGGTAGGTGGAGTAGTTGTGGAGGTGGGAGGGAAGGGATCGTGGAGAAAAACAAAGGAGGAGGCAATAATGCTTGTTAGGAAATGTACTCGTTACCTTGCTCATTTAACTGTAACCCCTCTATAGAGTATTTTTACAATAAAAGACTTACAAAAATTAATTTAGTGTATGGTTATGGGTTAGTATTAGGACTTGAACTTATGGGCCTTCCACTTACTTTCACGCTTCCAACTGATATCTATATTTGTCTTTAATTTTTTATTAATCTTTTTTCAAGGAAAAATCAAATAACAGTGTCCCCTAATTATTGTATAAAATAAATTTTGGAAATTTTACACTGTTAATTGATTTTTGTTACATTCATCATTCTATTGTCTTCAAGTTTCTAGTATTTCTTGGAAGTTAAAGACAGGCTCTCTGCTGCATTTATTAGGAAATATTTTACCTGGTTCTGGTCTATAATCCCAGCTCCTAAGGAGGCTCAGATGAGGAGAAAGTTGGCTTGAAGCAAAAGCAGAGAATTCCATGAAACTGCATCTCCAAAATTATATATATTTATTCACATATAATTACATGTAATATATTTAATATGTAATATATTTGTGAGATATATACATAAATACATACTATATATCTGCAGGAGATGGGCACACTATAAAAATAGAAGGCTATGATTTAATTTCAGTGCTGTCATTCTGCTTTGGCATTTTTTTAAAATAAAAAATAGATGACCATGATTTCATTTAATGTCCTGTCCAATATCATTTTGTTTATACCAGGCAGGCTGTACCTTATATCACACATGAGTGCAAAAATAATAGGGATTAGTGCATTACATATTGACTCATCAGGACATATGAAACATTCCTCAACTTGGTTGAGCCTATCTCCATTTTTTTTTCTATACTGTGCCTCTGCTTTGGGTCTGAAGTTTACAGTTTCAAGATGATGTTTTTTTGGGTACAGGTGAATGGAGAAATGTATGTGACCTCCAAGACAATTACCTGTATCTGGCTAAAATTCATATATTCAAATGGAAAATTTGCCATCCTCATAGAATACAAATGAGACTCTCAAGCACCAGATGTCTACTTTGTAGCCACTGTAATTTTCATGCAGAAATTTTTTATAGGGAAAAATTAATGTATGGAATATGTCCTTCAGCAACTATTCTGGGGACATCCTTATGCTCATACCAAAGTCATTGACCTTCACATTGCCTTTGTCATCCAACACGATGTTGTTGGGTTTAATGTCTCAGTGTTCATTTCTATATTCGTTAAAGTAATGCACAGTCCTCAAAATCTGTCTGAACAATCATCTGACTTCATTCTTGAATAAGTGGTAAGATTTTCACATTTATCTTAGAAGGTCTCTGGATTTCCAGTTCCACTGCAAGGTTTAGGTGCTCATCCTTCTCCCTCACCTGGTATGACCTGATCATGTGTGGGTGATAGAAAATCTTAATAATGTCCATCTCATTTAAAAAGTTTTTGTGGGTCCTGGGGCTTGAAATCTGGGCCTGGGCACTGTCGCTGAGCTCTTCAGCTTAAGGCTGGCACTCTACCACTTGAGCTACAGCATCACTTCTGGCTTTTTCTGTTTATGTGGTGCTGAGGAAATGAACTCAGGCCTCATGCATGTAAGGCAAACATCTAACACTGAGCCACCTTCCCAGCCTCTCCATCTCATTTTTAAACTGAAAATTGTTGAACTCTCCCTTCAGGATTACTTTTACTATCACCCCAGTGTCTATGAGGTGGTGCTAGGGCAACTTTACATATCCATAGCTACCATAGTCAGTGATCTCCTCCTTCACACTGTATTGTTCAGGGAAAATCTTCTCCTGCCATAGCCAATTATCTTCTCCATACTGTCTTGTTCAGTGAAAATCTCCTTCTCTGAGGAGCTTGAGGATAATTCACTCTGTTCTTCCATCTTTCTGCTAAGATGGCAAGGAGTAAATCTACCTAAACTTAGCTAAGAAAATAAAAAACCCAGAGCAATAAACAAAAGAAAATACCCAAACTCAAAGAAAACATAGCCCCCCTCCAAAAAAAAAAAAACACTCAAAATCGTCAATGTAGCACTGAATCTAGTAGGTCACCAGGAACTCCCAGCACTGTCATGGAATGCAGAGACTACTCACAATGGCTGCAATGGACCAATCACAGCTTGGCATGAACCCACTGGATCTTTTGGTCTTGAGCCTGGAGGACTGTTGCCAAGATTCCCACAGGGACGTGAGTGATGCCACTGCTGCTGCCATGACAGTGTTGCAGGAATTTCAAGTGCATCAGAAAGTGTATTCTTTTCTTGGTGGCTTCCAGGTCCTAGTGTTTGCTCCCAAAGATTTTGTCCTTGAGTAGTATCCATGTCCTCATGTCTGCTCCTGCTAGAACTCTGGCCATGTGCAGGAGTCAAACATACACCAATCAGTGGCTTACATTCACTATTTGTGCAGGTCTTGGAACTTGCTCCAACAATCTAAAAACAAAATTGATTCCCATGTATTTCTAGGTCATGGGGCATATGACAAAGTATCCAATTGGAAACTTGCACTAAAGTGGATACAGATTTTTTTTTTACTTTGACAATAAAGGGAAAATTCAAACTAGTTAAGGCACAGCAGGTGTCCCTATTTGTTGAATTATAACCCTCTTTGCACAACTGCTTAAAATAAGCTTAAAATCTTTATTTGTTATGGAGTTTATTTATTGTTGGCACCATAAAATAAATCATTTCTGGTCTTTAACAGGTTGTATTATCCGTATGCACTTTGGTGTCTTCTAAATGGAATCCAAGACGAGTCCCATAGCTTTAGAGTAGAAGTAAAACAATATCACATTCAACAATAGCATGTGGTTGCAAGAAGGCAGGTAGTATCAGCCTACTGTAAAGTGACTATTGCCAGGATTAATCCTCTGTAGAAACTCTTTTTTCTTTTCAAAATTTACTGATAAAACACACCCGTGTATTAATGGCAATGCATTACTACTTTAATACAAATTATGCATGTTCTCTATTCAACTCAGTGAATTTTGACAACTATTTAATTATGTAATGCAGTCCACTTATAAAGTCAATAGGTTGCACTTTTCTCATTTCCATTAAAATGCGAAGAATCTAAGACCAAGAAAGTTTTATACTTAGGTGGGTCATGGAAGTGGCTGTTTTCTCACTTGGAATTTAAATCCAGTAGGATACTTCATGGCATCCATAATCGAAAAAGCTGCTCTAACTTTTGGCTCTTAAAGACCTCATCAATTTACTCAAGATATTCAATGTCCTTTTCTTTGAATCTAGGATGACTGATGTCAAAAGAATAGTGGTATCACTTCAGAATCATCTGATACTGTAGCAAAATGCCCTATTCCATACACCTCCATGAAGCAGGTTATTAACATCTACAGGAGTGAGAAAAAAGAGAGCATCATCATTTTTCATGTTAGTTTCTTATCAAAGAGTTGACATCAGAATCCTTGAAATCCATAAGATTGTGTGTTGATATGTTCAAAATGAAGAACAAGGAATGCAGTAGGGAATTTGTGGTAGAATCCCTGCTCAGAAAATTGGAAGTCCTCAGCTTGAACTCTCCTACTGCCAAAACCATGAGTCTTCCTTTAGAGAAAGAGGTATAGCTGTGCATTTCAATTCCATTGTGATTCTATAACAAAATTCCTTTAGACCAGCTCCCAATAGCTTAGAGCAAGTTATTTGTACTCAACGGAAATTCTGAAGGACCAGATCTAGAACCCAGAAAATTCAATTTACTGAGAGTTCAACTTCACCAAGGCTTTAATGTGCTCCCTTGTTGTTGCATACTCACATGGTGGACAGGCAAAAAACTTATTTAAAAGAAAAAAAATACAGCTGACAGACTTCTTCCCACCATCCAGATGAAGTTTAATTTGTTTCAGATCTCTATTATTTCTTCTGTCATGTCCCTCCTCCTCTTGTTTTTTAGAGGACTGGCCTTGAACACTTGAACCCCCAAAGACTGAATGTTTGTATTCCAAGTATATACCACCAAAATCATATGTTCTTACTTCTCTTTTGGGAGTAAACCACTTATTTGGCCCAAACCATACGCTTTATTGTTCTTCGTGTATAATTTTTTTTTTTAAATTTTTGGTCTGTTATGCATTTTCCACCTGCCTTAACAAGGATCCTTCACATATAATAGGCAAATACTCTACCACTTAGTTACAAATTCCCTGCATAGATTTTTTTTTAGTTTTAAATGTTTTTTCTATTGAGAAAATACTGTACAGAGGGGTTACAGTGTCATGAGCAAGGTAATGAATACATTTCTTATCAAGCATTGTTGCCTCCTCCTGTTTTTTCCCTACCATCCCTTCCCTTACATCTCCACAACTACACTCCCCCCACCACCTAAATGATAAAACTTGTTTGAGATGTACAAGATTTTTTATTTCTTTATTGGTTGACTTCATGTTAAACTAACATACTGAAAACATGTAAATATGTAAACCTGTAAACATGTTTGTATATTTATGTAGACTACCATGCACCTTCCTCACAAACTACAGTGTTTGCCTTTCATTGCAATCTCCTCCTCCTCCTCCTCCTCCTCCTCCTCCTCCTCCTCCTCCTCCTCCTCCTCCTCCTCCTCCTCCTCCTCCTCCTCCTCCTCCTCCTCCTCCTCCTCCTCCTCCTTCTTCTTCTTCTTCTTCTTCTTCTTCTTCTTCTTCTTCTTCTTCTTCTTCTTCTTCTTCTTCTTCTTCTTCTTCTTCTTCTTCTTCTTCTTCTTCTTCTTTCTTTTCAGTTAAAAATATCAACTGTTTTGTCAAATTCCATCATTGATAACAAACTTCTCTCTTGATTGCATCAGAAATACCTCCGCTATTTTTTAAAGAATATCGTAGTTGGAGAGTTCTGGGAAGGTGGCAGAGGAGAAGTTGTAGGCTAAACAAGCTTTCGCATAGAAAGCAATTTTAGCGTTCCAGTGAACAATCCTAGGCCAGAGAATCACACCAAGTGTGCCATCACAGGACAGAGAGTTAGGCCAGAGAGGGAAAATCCAGGCAAGGAGACAGATCTGAGCACTTGCTAGCTGCCACCACTATGGTGGCAGTGGCATCGGCTGCTGCAGCTGCCATAGCTACTATACCTGCAACACAGAGAGTCCGGGACTTAGGCCCCAGACTTGGCTGGTGAGCAGATTCTATTCAACACAAGCAAGGACTGACAAGGAGCAGAAACCTTCATCTTGCAGTTCGCAGACCAGAGAGGACCCAGGAGCCAAGACTCAGCGTGAGTAGAAGCCTGACATCCTCAATCCTTCTCAGGGAGCACACACTACCAGAGATCTCCATCTTTGAGACTGACAAAGGCCTGGCTGAGCAGCTAGCTCCAACTCAGGCCTTGGAAGAAAACAAGAGTCATTTAGCAGGACACAGAGCCCTAACCTGACCTGCCAGGCTCAGCTCAACCCAGGGAAAAGTCACCCAGCTCAGGCCGACAGCCCCAGGAGTGGGTTTCTTCACTGGGTAAACAGAGCCAGAGACTTCCCCCCCGCCTACAGCAGCCTTGACAATGAATTGAAATTCAGAAACCATAAACCCTGAGAATGGCTCCAGGCGGGTCTCTGTGAGTGTGTCAGAAGCTAGCCCCTCAGAGAAAAGCTACTTTTTGCTGAAAGATCTCAACTCTACCCAGAACCTAGCCTCATCACAGCATCTCCAAACTAGAGGAAACAGCCACCTCCCTCTTTTGTGAAACTCAAAACAGATCTTCTTCCCATTGAAGTAGCGTGGGAGGAGGATCACAAAATCCTGGGTAAAGCAGAGTATTTTTCTGCCTGCTCAAACTAACTGACTTAAGAAACCAATTAAGCCACAGGAAAATCAAACACCACAAGCATACCAGATACTCCTACTAGAGACTGGTTAAGGACACAAGGCATATACAGGATCTCCCCCCACCAAAAAAAATCAAAGAATTTTTTGAACCTTTTATAAAAATGTTTTTTCTAAAACTTTTCTTTAATTTTTAATTTTTAACTTTAAAAAATTGTTTTCTATTAATTTTTTTCTTCCTATTATAATTTTTATTTTAGGGGTATAAGTGTGTGCTCTTTTTTCTTTTTTTCCATTTTTGTTCTTTTGCTTTTTTTAAAACTTTTTTGTTTAGCTCTAGTTAGCTTTTGATCCACTTTTTTCTCTCCTTCTCATTCTTTTCACCTTTTCTTCTCGTTTGTTCTTCTTTGCATAACTTAATTGCTATTCTGCTAATCTTCAGATATACCCGTATTCAATTATTACAGCTTGTCCCCCATTTTGTACAGAATTTATTATCAGAATTTATTATCCAGAATTTATTACTCAATTCAAAACCTTTTAGACTTAAATGCTTTAATAGCAGTACTACTTCTTTATATCTATATATTTTAAGCATTTTTCTTTTTAAGTGTTTCATGTCTCCTTTCTATTCCTACCCTTATCTTACCCTATCCACATTCTTCTATGAATATTACATTGTTAATTTTGCATAATTTTTAAATGTTTAACTTTTTAATTTTTAATATTTGTTTTTCTATTTTTTCGTCTCTTTTTTTCTCTTTCTCTTTTTTTCTCTCCCTCTGCTATCATTCTATCGAACCTTTTTCCCGCTTTAAGATTATGACTTAGTTAAGTTAACTCACCCTCTGCCTTTCTACATCCCTCTATTCCTATTTTTATACACATCTCTCCCTAAACCTAATAATTTCTGGTTTGCTAAGTTCTCCTTTGCAGTTAGTATCCCATTAACATATAGTTATTTGATGCTGAATAAATATATCTGTTCAACTAGAGTTTATCAGCAGACTTTTGACTGTACAACTCCAGACTTTGGTTGATGCTTACCTTAAGATTGTGTTCTAAGCCGGGCGCCGGTGGCTCACGCCTGTAATCCTAGCTACTCAGGAGGCTGAGATCTGAGATTCGCGGTTCAAAGCCAGCCCGGGCAGGAGAGACTGTGAGACTCCTATCTCCAATAAACCACCAGAAAACCGGAAGTGGCGCTGTAGCTCAAGTGGTAGAGCGCTTGCCTTGAGCTGAAGAGCTGAAGGACAGCGCCCAGGCCCAGAGTTCAAGCCCCAAGACCGACAAAAAAAAAAAAAAAAGATTGTGTTCTAGCACATAACTGGTGTTACTTTCATCCCAAATGGGCAGAGCAAGCCAGAAAAACACAAGAAAAATGGCAAGTCCAGGTATCTCAACTCCCACTCATGATAATTAGGGGATAGAACAGTTAATGAATAACCCATGGGAGAAGACCCAAAAGCTCTACAAACACTACTGGTAAACAGGGTAAATGAAAAGTATGAAAACCTGCAAAAGTCTCTCTATGAACTTTATAGGGAGAGAGAGGAGGCACACCATAGGTCAATAGAGGAATATCATGAGTGTGAGGAAACTATTCGAAGATTGATACAAGAATTGTGTGAGCAGCTCGAGAATACTCAAAGAGAAAAAAAGGAATTGCGTGAGCATGTTGAGGACACTCAAATAGAGCTACAGGAATCAGGTGAACGTGAGGAAGCTAAACAAAGAGTAATACAGGAATTGACAGAGTGGGATGAGAATACAGAAAAATAACTAAAGACATTCATGGAATCCATAAACAGAGAGCTGAAAGTAATCAGGGAGATCAGAATGGGAATGCTGAATGGAACCCAAAAGTAGGACTGGGAGTCCAAGGAAACCATAACCATTAATTAAGTGATTTGAGAATAAAGACTGAACTCCAAATTAAGGAAGTAAAGAAGCTCATATGAGATCTAAAACAAAGCTCCAACAAAGAATCTGAAGTCATCAAAGACAACCAATTAGAAGAAAAACGAATAAAAAAAAAGTAGGAAGTCTTGATAGTAGGTTACACCATGCAGAAGATCAAATCTCAGGAATTGAAGACAGCCTACATATTATAGAGAAAAAAACATACAACCATCCAAGACAAATCCAAGAAATATGATAGACATATTCAACACTTGGAAGACACCATCAGAAGGCCTAATCTGAGGATAATGCGTGGAGAGGAGCACCTAGAAACAGAAGTTAATGGTCTAGGAAATTGTTTAAGAGGATCCTAGCAAAGAAATTCCCAAACATGAAAATATAGGCCTATTCAGATACAAGAAGCTTTTAGAACTCCAAATAATCCAGACCGGAACAGGACATCCCTCCATCACATTATAATCCGTACAGGATGAATTCAGACCAAGGAAAAGATCCTTAAAGCTGTCAAGGAGAAAAGATCAATCACTTATAAAAGGAAACCAATTAGAATCTCCTCAGATTTCTCAGCCGAGACAATTAATGCCAGAAGAACCTGGAATGATGTATGCCATGCCCTAAAGACAAACATTTATCAACCAAGAATACTGTACACAGCTAAACTCTCCTTCATAACCGAAGCTCAAATAAAAACCTTACATAGCAAAGAAAAATTGAAACAATGTATTTCCACCAAACCAATTCTCCAAAGATTCTTAAAGATGTCCTACACATAGAAAACCAACAAGACCACAATTAAGGCCAAGCAAATGCACCCAGAACCTAGTTACCGCAGCCCCCAAGAAGGTGAATAAAATGGCTGGAACTCCCAAATACCTCTCAGTCCTATCTCTTACCATTAACGGCCTTACCTATGCAATTACGGGACATAAACTGTGTACTTGGTTTAAAAAGCAACATCCTTCTATCTGCTGCTTTCAGGAGTCACAACTTGCTCATAAAAACACACACATTTTCAATGTGAAAGGCTGGAACAAAATCTACCAAGCAAATGGCCCCCATAAACAGGCGGATGTTGCAGTCCTAATGTCAGGTAAAATACACTTCAAATTAAAATTAGTAAGAAGAGATAAAGAAGGTCGCTATATACTAAATAAGGGATCTCTTCTTCAGGAGGATATTACAATTCTAAATATCTATTCGCCAAACAACGGAGCACCTAAATTAATCCAAGATACACTACTTTCCCTCAAATCCCACACAGATCCAAAGACATTAATTTTTGGGGATGTTAACACACCACTTTCCCCACTAGATAGTTCAACTCGGCAAAACCTCAACAGAGAAACCACAGATCTAAACAACTGCATAGATCAACAAGATTTAACAGACATCTACCGATGATTTCACACAACATTATCAGAATACACGTTTTTCACAGCAGCACATTGAACATTTTTAAAAATAGACCACATTTTAGACCAAAAAGGAAACTTCCCCAAATTCAAAATCATTGAACTTTTCCCTTATACACTCTCAGACCGCAAGGGAATAAAAATAGAACTCAACACCAAAAGCCACCAAAGTCCTGTAACACATGGAGGATGAACAACACAAAGTTGAATCACGAGTGGGTCATGGAAGAGATTAGAAAGGAAATTCAAATCTTTATTATAGTCAACAAAAAAGAACATACAAACTACCAGCTCCTCTGGGACACAGCAAAGGCAGCACTCAGGAGGAAGATTATATATCTAAGTTCCTACATCAACAAATTGGAGAGATCGGAAACCAACAATTTAATCAGGCATCTGAGCCTCATTGAGAAAGAGCAGCAAAATAAAACCCAATCAAGTAGACAGAAAGACATAATTAAAACTTATTCAGAATTAAATGAATTAGAATTTTAAAAAAAACGAGAAATAATCAATAAAACAAAGGGTTAGTTCTTCGAAAACATCAACAGAATTGACAGACCTTAACAAATCTTATCAGAAAAAGAAGAGAACACTCCCAAGTAAATAAACTCAGAGATGAGAATGGAAACATCACCACAGAAACAACCAAGATTCAGAACATTATAAGGGAATATTTCTCAAAACTTTATGCTAATAAGTTTGAGAACATGGCAGAAATGGACCATTTCTTAGCAAATATCGACATTCCAAAACTAAACCACGATGAGTTAAACAATCTTAACAGGCCCATATCAAGTATTGAAATAGAAACAGCAATTAGACACCTCCTATCTAAGGAAATCCCAAGACCAGATGGATATACAGCGGAATTCTACAAGGCATTAAAAGCAGAGCTCACACCAATGCTCCGTCAACTCTTCAATGAAATTGAAAGAGAAAGTTCACAACCGAACTCATTCTGTGAAGCCATCACAACACTCATCCCAAAACCAGGCAGGGACTCATCAAAGAAAGAGAACTATAGACCCATTTCTTTGATGAACATTAATGCAAATCTTCTCAACAAAATTTTTACCAAACAACTTCAACAATTCCTCCAAAAAATCCTACACCACGATCAAACAGGATTCATTTCAGGGATACAAAGCTGGTTCAATATACACATCAACAGGAGCAAGGGTAAGAACCACATGATTATCTCAGTAGATGCAGAAAAAGCATTTGACAAGATCCAACACCCCTTTATGATGAAGGTTCTGGAAAATTTAGGACTCCATGGAACATTCCTCGATAAAATAAAGGCTCTATATAACAAACCTACAGCCAGCATTGTACTTAATGGTGAAAAATTAAAGCCATTTCCTCTTAACTCAGAAATGAGACAAGGATGTACACTCTCTCCACTGCACTTCAATCTAGTATTAGAATAACTACCTACAACAAAAAGACAAGATGCAAACATAAAGGAGATCTAAATAGGGAAAGAAGAAATAAAACTCTCCGTCTTTGCAGTTGACATAATCTTGTATTTAAGGAATCCCACAGACTCCACTACCAAATTACTCAAGCTGATTCAAAACTTTGGCAAAGTAGCAAGGTATAAAATTAACCCTCAAAAATCAATCGCTTTTCTGTATGCCAACAATGAGAAAAGTGTGGCTGAGATTAGGAAATAAGCCCATAAAAATAAAATAAAATAAAAAATAAAATAAAAAATAAAATACCTAGGAATTAACTTAACCAAAGAAGTGAAGGAACTCTATGATGAAAACTTTAAAAACTTGATGATGGAAATCAAAACAGAACTTAGAAAGTGCAAAAACTCCCATGATCCTGGATTGGAAAGATCAATATCGTGAAAATGGCAACACTTTCCAAGGCTATCTACAAATTCAATGGGATACCTATCAATATTCCATCCTCATTCTTTAAGGAAATAGAAGAGGCAATCCAAAAAATCATATGGAACAATAAAAGACCCCGAATAGCTAAAATGATCCTTAACAGAAAGAAGAGTGCTGGAGGAAAATCAGTACCAAATTTCAAACTCTACTACAAAGCCATAGTAATCAAAACAGCTTGGTACTGGAACAAGAACAGACTTCAGGACCAATGGAATAGGATTGGAAACCCAGAAATGAACGTACAGACCTATCGCCAACTAATTTTCAATAGGGGAGCTAAGAAAAATAGAATGGAAGAAAGACTGCCTTTTCAGTAAGTTGTGCTGGCAAAATTGTTTAACTACTTGCAGCAAACTAAAACTAGATCCTTCCATAACACCCTTCGCTAGAATCAACTCCAAATGGATCAAGGACATCGGAGTCAAAGCAGACACCCTGAAAACCATACAGGATGGAATAGGAGAAACCCTGGGATTCCTTGGTACAGGCAGAAATTTCCTTAATAGAGAGCCAGAAACACAACAAATCAAAGAAAGATTGGACAAATGGGATTGCATGTAGTGCAGAGCTTCTTCATGGCAAAGGACATAGCTAACAAGACTAATAGAAAGCCCACGGATTGGGGGAAGATCTTCACTAGCCTTACAACAGACAAGGGTCTCATATCTAAAATATACATGGAACACAAAAAAATAAATCCCCCAAAAACAAATCTTCAAAAGAATAACTGCCCAATGAATAAGTGGGCTAAAGACTTAAAGAGAAACTTCTCTGAAGAGGAAAGAAGGATGGCCAATAGACACATGACGAAATGCTCAAATTCCCTTGCCATAAAAGAAATGCAAATCAAAACAGCATTGAGATACCACCTCACCCCAGTTAGAATAGCTATAATCAAGAACTCTAATAACAACAGATGCTGGAGGGGATGAGGACAGGAGGGAACCTTACTGCATTGTTAGTGAGAGTGTAAACTTGTTCAACCACTTTTTAAAGCAGTATGGAGGTTCCTCAAAAGACTCCACATAGAGCTTCCCTATGACCCAGCAATTCCACTTTTGGGCATTTACCCAAATGATCACAAACCAGGCCACACTAAAGCTACCAGCACGACTGTGTTTATTGCAGCCTTATTTACCATAGCTAGGATATGGAACCAACCCAGATGCCCCTCAGTAGATGAATGGATCAAGAAAATGTGGTATATGTACACAATAAAATTCTATGCCTCCATCAGAAAGAATGGAATTGCCCCATTTGTTAGGAAATGGAAAGACTTGGAAAAATTATATTAAGAGAAGTAAGTCAGGCCCAAAGAAACGTAGGTCCCATGATTTCCCTTATTGCAATAATTAGTATATGTCTGAATCAAGCAGAAAAGATCGGATAGGTTGATGTTAGGGAAATGAACCCTAAGATATGTATTCAAATTGTTTTTTTCTTTCAGGTGATTTTTTCTAACACATGTATAGGATTATTTCTTTGTTGCTTTGTATGTCCCTTCCCCATATTATAACCCATGCTTTCCCTGTACTTGAGGTTGGTATAATTTGTGGAGGGGAAAGGAAAAAACAAATCTTTTATATAGGGATACAGGAGGATTCATTGCAACAATGAGATGTACAAATCGTTATGTGGAAATACGACCTTTACTACTTTGGTGGGGGGGGCAGGAGGATTATGAGAGGAGGGCGGGGGAAAGATCAGAAGGGATGGGAAGGGGAAACAAATGAAGAGGCTACAATGCTTGAAAAGAAATGTACTCATTATCTTGCCCATGTAATTCTATCCCCTATGTACAGTATTTGCACAATAAAAAAACATAAAAACGAATTTTGTATTTGTTTGATTGATGTTCTACATAAGCTAAAGCTATCTTCCTTGTTTCAGAGTTTTCAGTAATATTAAAAATATTAATAAATGCTTCTGTGCCAGCATCTATTGAGATTATATGGGATTTCTTCTTTACTCAGTGTGATAAATGCATTAAATTTTCTAAACTGTAACTATGTAAGTGGGGTTGCAGGTTTGTGGTAATTAACTTCAATACCATGTGTGAATCCTGTGTTAAATCTTCAGGAAAACACACACACAGGAAAAATGGAAAAAAATAAATAAACTGTCCTTCATTTCTGATACATATTCTCTTTTGTTTAGGATTTTTCCTTTCCCTTCATAAGTAAAATTACTATAAATACATACTCGATTTGTCGTGGGGCTTATGAAATTCATTAGGAAGTGTTTCTACCTTTTTAAAATTTTCTGGAGAAGTCAAATAGATACATTGTGTGAACTGGCATATACAGATTATTCCAGCTAAGCATGGCCTATCCCCACAAAAGAAAGGAAGGAAGGAAAGATAGGAAAGAAAGAAAAAAGAAAGAAAGAAAGAAAGGAAGGAAGGAAGGTAGAAAGAAAGAAAGAAAGAAAGAAAGAAAGAAAGAAAGAAAGAAAGAAAGAAAGAAAGAAAGAAAGAAAGAAAGAAAGAAAGAAAGGAAGGAAGGAAGGAAGGAAGGAAGGAAGGAAGGAAGGAAGGAAGGATGCAAAGAAAGATAGGAAAGAAAGATAGGAAAGGAGGAAAGAAACATAGAAAGAAAGAAAGAAAGAAAGAAAGAAAGAAAGAAAGAAAGAAAGAAAGAAAGAAAGAGAAAGAGAGAGAGAGAGAGAAAGAAAGAAAGAAAGAAAGAAAGAAAGAAAGAAAGAAAGAAAGAAAGAAAGAAAGAAAGAAAGAAAGAAAGACTCCTAACCAACCAAACTGAAAAACACCATTCAAATAAAAAGGCTTGGGGCATTATTGAAGTAGTAAAGGACTTGTATAAAATGGGTAATTTTCCAGGTTTGACACCTAACAATAGGGGGAAAAAAGGTATTTTCTTTAACAAAATTGCCCTGGACACATTTGGTTAGTTGTTTTTTTTCCCTTCTACTTTTTCTTTCCTTTACTTCGGAGACAGTTTTTCTATAATCTATATAATAACTTTCAGTCCTCCCAATTTAGCTCCTAAGAGTTGAGATTACAAGCATGTTTTCACAGATTGCCTTGTTGGCAATTTTTTTTAAAATAAATTGTATAAATATAGTATACAGAAAATTTTAAATGATGTAAACAATTTGTATGGTCCCTCATTTCCCTACTGTTAATGGAATGTAACAATAATATGTTTGTAAAATAAAAAAGCAACATTGGTCTATTGCTATAAATTAAATTGCAACCTTTACTTCATTTTGCCAATTTTTGTCTATTTTTCTTTCCTTTTCCAGTATCTACTACTGTTGCTTTTTCCTCTACCTTTCCCCTTTCTTCATATTATCTACTCAGCTGTTCCATCAATGAGGAAAATTAAAATTAGGTTAAATACCACCATTTGCCAGGCACCAGTAACTCATGATTGTAATCATAGGTATTCAGGAAGCTCCGATCTGAGGATCACAGTTCCAAGCCAGCCTGGTCAAGAAAGTGGGAAAATCGTGAAAAAGCCAGCATTTAAAAATAACTGAATAGCTAGAATGTGGCTTAGTGGTAATGTGCTTGCCTAGAATGCATGAAGGCCTGAGATTGGTTCCTCAGTGCCAATTAAACAGTAAAAGCTGGAAATGGCGCTATGGCTTAAGTGGTAGAGTGGTCACTCGCCTTATGCAAAAGACCTTCAGGGACCCTGTCCAAGCCCTGAGCTGAAGCCCCAAAACTAACAGGACTGACAAAACTAACAAAAATGTAGCCCCCTATTGTTTTGTATGTAGTGTTCCAACTCCATGGTGCACATTATCCTTACAACAAAATCAATACAACACCACAATTTACAGTGCTCAGCATCCCCATGTGGTCATTAGCCATCATTTTGTACACCAGATGTTCAGAGTTAAGGAAGAAATATAAAGAAAGTCACAAGGAAAACCTATCTTGAGACTATAAAAGAATAATATAGGTTCTAGACTATGCTTTGAGTAGATGTGTGGCTTAAAGAATCAGAAAAATGTTAGATTTTGACCTTTCTACCATAAAATTGGGGCAACCATACCTGTCCATCACTGGGATTGAAATCTAGGAACGATTGTTCTGAAAGTATAAGCCTTGCTAACCTTGGCTCCCACTGAACAGGAATATAGAGTTCACCATCAATAATGCCTGGACTCAAAGAGAGAATTCACAAATGGGATTGTCCCAAATTAAGAAGATTCTGCATGGCAAATTACATCATTAGCAATTTAAAGTGAGCCTATGGAAGGATATATTTTTGCCATGTCTACATCAGAATATACAAAGAGCTCAATGAATTATACTAGCAAAGAATTAACAACTCAATTAACAAATGGGCAAACAAGCTAAGTAGAGACTTCTCAGAGGAAATAGAATTGGCAAGTAATTACATAAAAAATGTTCAACATCTATGGCCATAAAGTAAATGCCAACCAAAACACTTGAGATGAGCTGGGAAGGTAGCTCTGTGGTAGAGTGCTTGCCTTGCAAGCATGAGGTTTGATTCCTTAACACATAAGCAGATAAAGCTGGAAGTGGTTCTGTGGCTGAAGTGGTAGTGGTCTATCCTTGAGCTGAAGAGCTGAAGGTCATTACCCAGGCTCAGAGTTCTGGTCCCACAACTGATCAAAAAAAACAACAACAAAAATAAACAACCACTTGACTTGTTGCTCTTTTTCCATCTCACTTTAGATTGATCATAAACCATTGTTGGTGGGAATGTAAACTTGTTCAACTACACTGAAAAAAAAAACACAAAACAACTAGACCTACCTTGTGGTCCAGTACTACCATTCTTGGGCATTTATCCAAAAGACTAAAAATCAGGATAAAGTAAAGCCACCTGCACTGCTATGCTTACTGTCAAGGTATAGATATAATACAAATGCCTTCAATAGATGAATGAATCAAGAAAATATGGTATATATACAAGAGTAATTTTACCCATCCATTAGAATATTTCATCATTTATAAAGAAATGGGTGGAACCTGGAAAAAAAATTTTGTGAAGTCAGGATGCATGTTTTCTCTCTTATATGGTAACTAGTTCTATATGTAAACATATAGAGTCTTGTATGCACATATACATAAATACATTTCACGAAGTACAGTATATGTTGGAAAGAATTTAAATGGTGTAATCCATTAGAAAATCTAATAGAATAATAAAATGTATATGAGGAAACTGGCACTTGAAAAGTGGGAGGAGGTGAATGAAGTCACAATTTTCAACTCATATCCAATGAAACTAGGAAAATTGAAGAGAAAGAGTTGAGCTTCAGGGATGAGGGAGGTGATGAAAAAAGTGTCACAGATTAGGATTCATTGTACTTACAATTAAAAATGTAATTAAAAATAATTATGCCTGAGACTACCACCAATGGTTTCCATATTCACACTTCTGAGTAGCCATCCCCTTTCTAAACAACAATGAACCAACTCATCTTACTTAGAAAGGGTACCACTATGCTGTCTCTGTGAACCAAGGAATTGTAGGCAGATCAAATTAATGGTGTCCACATATGCCAAGCCATCAATATAAGGCCAGAAACCATGAAATAATTACAAGAAGTGGCAGGGGAAACACCATGGCTCCTAGAACACAGGTCCAAAGTTTCTAACTAAAGATCCAGAATCACAAGAAATCAAAGAAAGACTGGATAAACGGGATTGCATGAAACTTAAAAGAACATACCAAGCTACATACAAAGTCCATAGAATGGGTGAAGAATTCATCAGACAAGGCCTATTTTTAATAGGAAAAATCTAAATAGAGCACAAAAGATTACCCCCAATAAACCCTCAAATAACATCCCAATTGATAAATAAGGTAGTGACCTAAAGACAGACTTCTCAGAATAAGTAAGAATGGCCAATCGACACATAAAGAAATGTTCAACATCTCTGAACATAAAGGAAATATAAACCATTCAACACTGTAATTTCACCTCACTGCAGTAAGGAAGGCTAAAAAAACCACGTAAAAGTGATTAGTAAATAATGCTGTCATGGATGTGGCCAAAAGGGAGCTATATCACTGTTGGTGAGAATGTAAATTGTTCAATCAGTCTGGAGACTGATGTGAGTATTGTGGTTTGAAGTCAACTTTTGCAGAAAAGTCCATGTGTTTTTCATCTCCAATTAGCCACTAGAAAAGACATAAGTAGAGCTGTGGTGCAAATGAGTAAAGTGGTAGATTTCATTTTATCATTTCAGGGACATTATCCACATCCTGTGTTGAAGCTCCAGTATTGGCAGTGTGTGTGTGTGTGTGTGTGTGTGTGTGTGTGTGTGTGTGTGTGTGTGTGTGTGTGTGTGTGTGTGTGTGTGTGTGTGTGTGTGTGTGTTTGTCCTAGTGGTTTTCTGACTGCATCAAATGTTTTGGTGTATTTAAAGTATTAAGAAACAAGGTTTAAATGTCCTGTGATTTTTTGTGTGTGTGTATTTCTGTGTTTGTATGTATGTGTCTATCTGGTGTAGTTGTGGGTGTGGGTGTGCGCATCTGTATGTGCATTTACTTTTTATTATGCTTGTTCTCCACCTGTTGTAACACAATTGTCAGGCTTGAATGGTGGACACTGCTGTTTAATGTTGTGACAATTTTCCAAGCATTTTTTCAACAAATGATTATTTGAATTGTTTACTGAAGGACAGAGAGGGAGTAGAACAAGATGGGGAGAAAGATGGGAGTTATAATCTAAGACTGAAACAGCCATATTATAGAACAAATCTGCAGAACTAGGTATAAATTAGATCCAGTGTTGTGCCGTAAGTCAGCTAGCTGTAAGAAAGCCCCTATTTGGCCATAGGTGTGGATTGTAGAAAAAAAGACAATTCAGTAAAAACATATTCAAATAGTCTGTGACACTTACACAAGTTCTGGACATTACTTCCTCTTGGGCTGCTGCTGCGCAGGCCTAATATTTGATCTGAAGCAAAACGTGGAATTACAAAAGTTAAAACTCAAAGTCTATTAAACCTTGTGTAACTCCTTAGTCCACATACCTGATACTGTGACTTAGTGGGAATGGCAGAGGGCAGATTTCCAGCTATTGCAGACTTCTTCCTTAGTGAACAATGAGTCATGTGGTTCCAGCACAGAATTGGCTCAGGTCTGTGAACATGAGTGTAGAAGTTTGAATCTCCATATTGTGAATGAAAATTTTGCCTCTTACTAAGATAGCAGTTTGGGGAACCATTGGTAACTGTGGGCAAGTCTCTTTTTAATAGCCTGTCTTTGTGCATATTTGATTTAGATAGAGGGATACATAACTAGTAGCAGTGATCACTCCAGGGTAGAACAAGAGAGCAACAGTAGAGGGACAGAAATCATACTCATGACATCTGTCATTTTATATTGCTTGAATTGACATGTTCTTCATGTATTTTAGTAATTCAAGAATAAAATTAACATTACATATAGATTTTTATATTGCCTCTTTGCTTCTGACAAAAATTAAAAATGAATTTAAATGGAAATGCAGTATGGTAAGAACAGGAAAAAGGAATGGATCAATGATCACGGGCATCTCCTGAAGTCCAATCTGGAAGCTTTATTTACCAACATTGGGGAATAAAATAACACTATGTAACAAGACTGGCCTGCCTACATTTTCTCAGCAACAAGGCAGTCCTGTCGGCTTTTCTTAGCAACATGACAGCCCTGCCTGTCTTTCCTAATTTATGCCAGAGCCAAAGGGCTCAGTAGACCATGACTAAAGGAGGAAGTTAGAGCTGTCTTTGTAAGATGAAAAAGAACAAGCCATGGATATATCTGGAAACCTAGAAAGCCTCTGGAGCTTTAAACTCTTAGGCCTTTCAGGCACCAGTCTTCCACAGAAACTAAACATTCAGAGAGAAAGGTAAGATTTGCTCTCAGGTATGTAGATTGCCTTACTCAAAGAACACAGACCTAACAATGAGACAATCCTCCCTGCCAACAACAGCCCTGCAGAATGAGGCTCAGGGAATAAAAGACATACTAAACTTTTCTACCTGCTAGAAAACAGCCCAAACTCTGAGGGTATCATGACAGCAGGGATGGAGGGTTCAGCTCTGTGGCAAACCAGGGATGAAGCTCAGAGGACCACATCTAATCTCATAATGTATTCAGACCT
Organism: Dipodomys merriami; assembly: GCF_024711535.1. Taxonomy (NCBI): domain Eukaryota; kingdom Metazoa; phylum Chordata; class Mammalia; order Rodentia; family Heteromyidae; genus Dipodomys; species Dipodomys merriami. Next base: position 783,096 of record NW_027206017.1, read on the forward strand.
CCTGAAATTCCAGCATGTTCCAGAGGTGTCTGCAGCCCTTCAAACTGATCAAGCTGTGATGTTCAGCTCTAAATACCAAACTCTGCACACAGTATTAGCCCTATCTAGTGACATACAATCCAAGTAAGGATCTCTGATAAATTTCCTAAAACCATTGGACTCCATGCCAGCATCCAGTCATTTGTCTTCTGGTGATAAAGTCTCTGAGTCATTCAAGACAGAAGCAGCTGTGACTTCAACTCCACCTGCTATGGGAAGTTCAGTAAACCTTAATCTTTTGCTCCCTCAGCGATTGCTTTAATTTTGGGATAACCTCACCAACACTGTCTCCTAATATCACTGCTTCCTAGGGGTGAACCCCCAGACCCAACCAAACAGTCAAACAAACTGGAGGTATTCTCTTTGGGCAGGAGAGACCAGCCTTTCCATGAGCCTATTCCTAGAGTCTCCCCTTCCTCCAGATGCCTTGAAGGGGCATGTGATCCCTCCTGCAGCAGGCCTGCCACTCTGCCCAAACGCGCACTGACCACAATGGCCTCTTGCCAGCTGGACATTGCATGTCCAAGTTAGATTTCTGTTGTCTCCAAGTTCTGTGGTTGAGGAGATGCTAGGAAGGTTCTTGTGCCAGTAGTGGGCCAGGTTGAGGACTCTGCAAAGCCAGCCAGGAAGGTTACACCTACAAGACCGCCCAGTGCGCAGCTGGACAACCCTGGTGTCTGCTTGGGCTCTGGCTTCCCTGGATTTGCAGTGTTACATAACCTTCAGATTTCCCATGCAAGAGACAGCATTTAATTGCTCATAAACAGCACCAAATGATCCTGGTACATCTACTGCAGTCTTTAGCAGTTTCCCCCAAACAGCATGGGACTCTCTGGTGCAACCAGTTTTAGAGGGATATTTCTGGGTAGCAAGCAAGTCTCGCTTTTCTTTTGGTAGCCAGCAGACTACTAACATAGGATCATCATCTGCCACCTGCCAACCTGGACAACCCTGCCCCGCCCAGCTCCATTGCCTTCTCTGTGTCTAGGGTTCTCCTGAGCTCAGCTTCTCTACTAGACCTGCCAATTTATTCTGAAAAGAGCCCAGAGAAAACCGTGGCATCAGTTGTGCACCAGAAGTCAGGCCACAGTGAGGCATCTGCAGCTGCCAGCCTTGCTCCAAGCATAGCCACCAATAGGGTAACACCTTGAAGCTCCACCGCAGACCTCTGATGGGTAAAAAAAAGAGGCTGTGCTTGTGCCGCCCACAGTCACCAGTTATTAGACCTGGCACAGGGGCATATGCTTAGGCCACACCAGTAGGTGCAGGGGCTCTGACATCAAGACAGAGGCAGGCAGATGCACCCATGCAGGCTGACTTTGGAGCAGTTCCTCTTCCAGGCGCAGGCCTGGTGGCCATTGAAGCAGAACATGACACTGCAAAAGACGACAGCACACACTAGAAGATAAGCAATGCCCCGTGCTCAGAAACCTGACAGAGGCAGGAAATCAGAGCGAGCAAGAGAGTGAGAGAAAGAGTGTGAGAGATAGAGGGGTGGTGTGGCTAGCTCTGCTTACTCTAACTCTGATGGAGTAACTAGGATCAATCTAAACTTCCTACTATAAACAATCACAAAACTGGAAGCTATGTGAAAATAAATATATGTATATAAATGTTTATATGATATAAATATGTAGGCATATATGTATATTCCATAAACAATGTGAATATGTAATGTATGTATAATGTATAGTGTATATATGTATAATGTACAGAGAGAAAAACAAGAAATACAGAGTATTTGAAGGAATAATAACCAATACCTTCCCAATTTTGATTGAAAGCATGAACCCTTCTATGCAGGAATTTACCAGCTCAAAAAAGTCAATCAACATAATTATACAGGTCCACAATGACACATTCTAATTAAACAAAGACAGAAAACCCCCCAAAGCACAGAGACACAACTTATCACACACAAGTGATCTTCAATGATATCATGATAAATTGCTCATGAAAAACTAGATTAATTATTAGACAGCAAGGGTAACAAACTTAAAGTGCTAAAAAGGACATAATTAAAATGTACCTTTCTAACAAATATACTTCGGCCAAATGTAAGAGATGAGCTAAATACCTACAAATGGCTCAGGTCTATAATCTTAACTACTCAGTAAGGTGAATTGTGAGGATGGTGGCTCAAAGCCAGCCTGGAAGTTATCCCATCAGGAGGAAGTTGTAGGACACAGCTGTCATTGAGAAAGAGGGAGGCCATGTGTGGTGCCATTGCTGGAATAAGACATAGGATAAGGTGGCCATCAAGAATGGAGGCTATTAGCTAGTGTCTCTAGAGAAGCAATTTATAAGATGTAAGATGCATTAGTCCTCTAGAAAATCAGAGGATTTTGACCACTGTCCTAGAGGTTTCAGAAATGCCATGCTAATGACCAGTGCAACCTCAAGCCCACTTGGAGTCCTTAGCAACAGTTTTTGAGGTTAAGAGTAAAAGTGTCAAGTCTGGCAGGCTATGATTGGTCTACTTTTTTTCTGACCTCACACTCTGTTTGACCCATTTCCTCCATGATGTCACTATGCCTGGTTGTGATTGTTCCATTGTATGAGGTCATGCAAGTTATATAGGAAACCACTGTGCTCCAACCTATGTCAGTTAACAGATCTGGGAGCTCTTGCTTGATGACCCAGTGGACTGACTCAAAACTAAATGAATTGTTGTTTGCGGGGACTGATTGTCGTTTGGATTTTGGTATTTCTTTTAACTTTTTCAGGGTTTTCCATAATTTTCTTTAGTTTATTTTAGGTAGACTTGCTACCTGCCATCATAGCAGAAGGATGGAAGAATGCAATGAATCATCCTCAAGCTCCTTGAATTAGTAGATCATCAAACAATACCTGATGAAAGAGATCAACGACAAAGTTACCTTTGGACAAATGAAGCTGGCCCATCCCCACGTCACAGACAAGGATGTGGCATTGAAAATACTCTGGAAGTGAGAGTCCTCATCATCGGATAAAGAATGAGGTGGACATTTTTAAGATCAACCTCCTGGGGTGGATCTTAAAATCCTGCCATCTATATGAAGATGAAGCCAGGAGGCTCTTCACACAAAATGTAAGTGCTGTACACACCAAAATAGTATCAGACACCTAGACCTTAAGTCCAACAACATCCTTTTAGAAACCAAATGCAATATCAAGGTCAGTGGATTTGGTGTAAGCATGTGGCTCAACCTTGGGAAGTTAGTAATGAATCCATGTGCAGCTGTGCTATTCCATTCCCCTGAAATGTTCCTGGAAGAAATAAATGATGGCCGGTTGCAGGTGGCTCATGTCTGTAATCCTAGCTAATCGGGACATTGAGATGTGAGGAACACGGTTCAAAGCCAGCCCAGGCTGGTTCTACCCTCTGCGCAGACTCATAATGATACCAAAAACTAATTTGAGGAGGGGATGGCAGAGGATAGAAGTGGCTAGCAAAATATCTACCACTATTTTCAAAACAAGCTGCTAAATGTGGGCCCAGGAACAGAGTAGTTCCAGACAAAGGGGAGCAGAGCCTTAACATATATCAAAGATAACTTCACTTGAAAGCCAGAAGGCTATTGATGGGATGGGAGAGATTTCTACAGGATCTACTAAAAAAAGAGTTGTAAGTGGTATCCAAGAATGGAGTTCAAAATACTGTTTGCTCACAAACACCCTCAGTCCAGCCCAGAAGACAGGTGTACCAACTGCCTTAGGTTGCCTCAAGAGGGATTCCAGCCAAGGTGCACCTAGTACTGCACTGAACAACTGACATTGTAGTTATTAAAGTATGCAATTTTTGTGCATTGTACTACACCCTTGTCTTTTAAAATGTAGTTTGATTTATTTTATTCTATGTTATTCTTTAAGATACAGTCTCATTATGTAGCCAAGAATGATCTTAACTTCACAATTCTGCTGCCTAGTCTCTCAAGTGTTTGTATTACAGGTGTGTACCACCATGTCATCCATCATACTATTATCTGCATCTTTCCTTATATTTTAATACTTTATTTTATCCCTTGGCAGTACTGGGGTTTTGATTCAGAAGCTGGTGCTTGGCAAGCAAGTGCTCTACCCCTTGACCCCTGCCCACTATCCTTGCTCTTCATTTTACTTGAGATGAGTTCTTATTGTTTTATGTTACTTTGGTCATTATAAGACTGTGATTCTAAGATATTTTTCTGCTGGGAAGCTGACATCAACCTTAGCTAGTTCAAACCCTTTTTTGTCTTTTTATATTTTTTGTAAATATAATTTTTCTTATTATAAAGATGGTACACAGAATGGTTAGAGTTATATGTCATTTTGAAATTCAAAATGTTATTTTAAAAGAGTGACCATGCATATAATAAATAAAATTTATCTCTAGAAAAAAATGACTACCAGTATAAATGTTTTTGGAGGCTAGATCAGGTGCATCTGGTATTGTTCCCACTTCCGCTCTAGAGAATGCTACATACTTCCAGGCCTCCATGACTTAAATAAAACCAAGTGAAAAGTAAAAAAAATGATCCCTTAGGGCACAGCTGTGGAAGATTTGAAATACTTTTGTACATTTTATTGACCATTTGTACATTTCTGTGTTGATGAAAAGTGATATAGCAATTATGGTATAATTTGACACATTCTTCTAACATGGCATAGCATTACTACATGACCCAACAATGAGCAATAAAATTGCTCATTGCATACCCAAAAGAAAGGAAAAAAAAACTAATAGCTCATATGCCAGTGATAACTTCAGCAATGTTCACAATAGTCAGGGGTTGGAAACACCTGGAGTGTCTGTCAGGTGAATAGGTTTATAAAATATAAGGTATGCAGAAATTATGACTCATCCAAAAATGTCTGTCATAGATGGACACAAAAATAATCTATTTATGTGAGATATATTGACTGAACCATTTCATAAGAGAAAATGGAAGATTAAAAGTTTCTGGGACAGGTCATTTGGGGTGATTATTACTCAATGATTGTGTGGATTCCATAAGTATTGAAAAGAAAGTTCAGAAACAAAGGTAATGGTTACAAAGTAGTGTGAATATAATTAATGTAACTGAATTTTATACCTGCCTAGCAAGCATGTGTCCCTGCTTTCAACCCCCTGTATATCAAAAACAAAAACCAAAAAACCCTAAATCTTCTTTCTGTTACCAACCTCGAGAGGTAGGCGCTCTTCTACTGTTATGATTGTATTCCTCAGAGGATTTCTGGTGGATCTCTAATGTTTATTCATGCTTTTACACATAATCCATCATTTGAATATTGATGTTGAGTTTTAAAGGATAATGTGTGTATTAAAATGAGGGCAATTCATGCAGTTATAACTCAAGACACTAAAGTAGGAAGATCCCTATTCAGTCAAAACTGCATAGAGAGATCATTTCTAAATCTGCATACTACATGCTGAAAATGGAGGGACAATTATTTGTTAACAATTACAAGTGAGAGATATGAGTGAGAGATCACATTACATTTTGGTCATTTCAGTTTGTATTTAATATTTACATGAATTTATAAAATTTTCCTTTTTCCTTTACTCTCACTATGCCATTTTGAAACTGTGTAGTTTGTTTTGGTTTGCTGCATTTAAAAGAAACATAGTTTTCCTATGTATCATATTAAACATTTTTTTCTGTATTACAATTTATTATTTATTTTTGAAAATTTTTGTGTTTCTTTTTTTCTCCAACTAGGGACTGGCCACTGTCTCAGAGATTTTGCTCAGTTCTACCAATTGAGCCACATCTCAACTTCCGGCTTCTTTCTTTTTTGAATAGTCTCATGCAAATCCCAGCACAACTAAGGAGACTGAAGTATGTGGATCTTGGTTTGAAGCCAGTCTGAGCAGCAAAGCCTGAGGGTCCTTTATTTTTTTTTTGCCATTGGTTGTGGGGCCTGGACTCTGCGCCTAGGGGCTGTCCCTCAGCATTCCAGCTTAAGGTTAGCGCTCTATAATTTTAGCTGCCACACCTTTCCCGGCTTTTTCTGTTTATGTGGTTCTGAGGAAGCAAACCCAGGGCCTCATGTATCAAGGCAAACACTCTACCACTGAGCCAACTTCCGAGCGAAATTCTTATCTCCAATTAATCACCAAAATGCTGGGGGTGGTAGAGCTCTAGCCTTGGGTAAAACAGGGCAAGTTCAAGCCCTAGTACTGATAATTACACACACAAGTCTCATGCCCTTTCTTGCTATGGCTGGCTTTGAACTGCGGCCCTTAGATTTCGGCCTCCTGTGTAACTAGGTTTGTAGGTATGAGCAACCAGCATATGACTTATTTTAATATATTTAATCAGGTCTTGTCTTCAATCTCAATGCTTTTTTATTGTGGTCAGTATACCCGATCTCTGAGATTTATTGCTTTTTATTACCTATTTTTAAGGAGGGTAGGGGTTGAATTCTGGGCCTGAATGCTGTCTTTGAGCTTTTCAGCTTAAGGTGAAAGCTCTATCACTTCAGCCACTGCGCCACTTCAAGTTTTCTTATGGTTAAATGGAGATGAGTCTCATAAACTTTCCTTCCCAGGATGGCTTTAAACCATGATCTTCATATATCAGCCTCCTGAGTACTAGGATTACAGGCTAGAGCCACCAATGCCCATCTATTTCTGAGCATTTTGACTCAAGAATGATGTTTTACAACTTCAATCACAGCTCAACTTTCAGCTTTTTCTGGCTTACTGGACCTAAGATTCTAATGTACTTTGCTGGGTAGTCTGGCTTCAAACCCTGATCCTCAGATTTCAACCTCCTTAGGTGCTCTGATTATACAGATGAAGCACAAACCTGTTGCTCATTTAAAAATGTTAATATTTTCTTTTTTCCACTTTTTCTTTTTAAAATTTTCCGTGTTCTTTATTTTTGTATATTTGCTAGTCCTGGGGCTACAAATCCAGGCCTGGAGACAATGCCAGAGCTTTTCCTCAAGAATAGTGGCTTACAACATGAGCCAAATAATAGCTTTTGGCTATACTTGCTTTGTCTTGGTGCTTGAACTAAGGCCCTGGATGCTGTCCTAGAAAGTGATTGCCCAGTTTGCCTCTTGAGTCACAGCTCAACTCCATTTTTTAAAAATTATTGGTAGTTAATAGGAGATAAGAGTCTTATGCCAAGCCCAGCATGAATAAGTTGTCTGAAATCTGAGGATCATGGTTCAAAGCCAACCAGGGCAGGAAATTCCATGAGACTCTTAGCTCCAATTAATCAATAGAAAGCTGGGAGTGGTGGAGCTCTATCCTGAACAAAACAGCACAAGTTCAAGCCATAGTATAGCACACAGATGAACTCACGGAGAAAGCCTCATGGACTTTCTTCTACGGGCTGGCTTTGAACCATGATCCTCAGATTTCAGCCTCTATTCACCCTCTCTCCTTTGAAAATTTTATTGGGCCTGTGGCTTGACCTCTGACTCTGGGACCTATATCTTACTTTTTACACTCAAGGCTAGTGTTATCACCACTTCAGCCGCAGCTCAAGGTTTTGTGCTATGTAGCTGTAGATAAAATTCTCAAGCATGTTTCTGCCCAGGCTGACTTGACACTGAAATCTTCAAAAGTCAGCCTCTTGTATAGAAAGGTTTACACACATGACCAGCAACATCTGGATCATTTTAAAACTTTAATGTGTGCTTGATTCCACATACTTTTCCTATTTTTTTTCATTTTTTCTTTTCCTGTGAGTAGAAATTGAAGCTCAGATCCTGTCTCATGACACACATGGGACTAACTATAATATATGGCTTTAGGGGGACGTTAATTGGAGAGAAGAATGTAGAGCTAGGCTAGATTCAGGAGGTTGATAATAGAGAAAAGTCCTTAACATTCTTTTATCCAATTAACTACGAAAATTTTGAGAGTAGTATGTCATTGAGCAAATTAGTGCATGTTCAAGCTCTAGGATTGGCACTCAGAGAGAGACAGAGAGACAGAGAGATAGAGACAGAGAGACAAGGACAGAGATAGAGAGAGACAGAGACAGAGACAATGATATCTTATGAACTCATATAACTGAGCTGAGCTTTAAACAGTATCCTCAAATTTCAGCCTGAGTAGCTAAAATTACAGATATGAGCCACCCATGTTTGATTCACTGATACCTCTGTTATTGCCTCTTTCTTCTCTTGTTCTACCCTTCTTTTCATTTATTTCATTCTTTGTGTGCATGTTGGTCCTGGAACCTGAACTCATGCAAGGTCTGGCCTGATTCACGAGGCTGAAATCTATACATCGTAGTTTGAAAGCAGCCAGAGCAGGAAAGTCCATGAAACTCTTGTCTCCATTCAATCAATAAAACTTATCCCCAGTATGGCCACCACACTCAAAACAGTCTCCTAGAATTTCTTGACTGGGTTTGCCTTTACACTGGATCTTATATTTCAGCCTCCTGCATTTCTAGAATTACAAACATGAGCCAATAGTTCCAGGTTCTCTTTTTCTAACCATTTAATTTTTTTTTATTGTGATCTTAAGGCTGGATCTCTGAGCCAGGGTACTCTTTCATAGTTTTTTTGCTCAAGGCTGGTGCTTTACAACTACAACCAAAGCTTCATATCTGTTTTTTTGTTCTTGTTGTTTTTGGTTAATTGGAGACATGCACTTCCCTACACAGGGTGGCTATGAACTTCAGATTTCAGCTTTCTGAGTCACTAAGCATCAACCAAAATTCAGGGCTCATTTTGAAATTTTAATTGGATTTTCTCACATCTTTTTTTCTTCTTTTTCCTAGTCCTCAGGGTATGGGCACTGTCCTGAGCTTATTTTACTCAAGAAGAGAACTCTACTACATGAGCCACAGTGCCATTTTCAGCTTTTTCTACTTATGAGATACTGAGAAAACCCAGAGATTCAAACATGCTAGGCAAGCACTCTATCACTAAGCCATATTCCTAGCCATTCTTACACCTTTTTATTTGTATTTTTATTTCCTTCTGTATGCTAGTCCTGGGTCTACAAATCAGCCCAGGTGCTGTCCAAGTGTGCTAGCACACTAAGTCATGAGCCACAGCAAAACATGTGGCTATTTTTTGATGTTTTGTTTTAAGTAGCTACTTAGAGTTAAATATATGAATTCTCTTACCTGGGCTGGCTTTCAACTATGATCCTAATATTTGAGCCTCCTGATTAACTACCATCACAGGTGTGTGCCACCTATGACTGGCTCATTTTAAACCCTGAAATTGACTCTTTATTCTCCCAACTTTCTCTGTATTTATTTATTTTATTCTTTGTAAGTGTATTGGTCCTGAATTTAATATTAAGGTCTGGGTGCTGTCCCAAAAATTATTTTCTCATTTCTGCCATTGGAGACACAGCTCAATCGCCAGGTTTTATTTTTCGTCCTTTTGATAGTTAAATGATTATAAAACTCTGAAAGACTCAGGAGGCTGAAATCTGAGTATCACATTTTGAAGCCAGCATGGGCAAGAAGGTCCATGATACATTCATCAACTACCATGAAGCTGGAAGTAGTAGAGCTCCTACACAAATTGAAGTCCCAGGTTGGAACACATACAGAAAACAAGCCCCATGGACTTTCCTGTTTGGGCTGGCCTTTAAATACTATCTTCAGACTTCAGCCTCCTGAAAGCTAAAATTATAAGCATGAACCACCAACCCCAGGCTTATATTTGAATCTAAAATGCTCATTTCTTCTCTTATTTCAGTTTACTTTTTGGTTAACTTTGGGCTGAATTATGAACCAGGGAACTGTTTCCCAGGTTTTTCACCAAATGTCACTACTTTACAACTACTACCACACCTTCATTTCCAGCTTTTGCTGGGTAGTTGGAGATAAGAATTTCAATCACTTTCTTACCTTAGCTGGCTTTGAGTTGTGATCCTCATATTTCAAATTTCTGAGAAGCTAGGAATACACACATAAACCAACAACCCATGGCTCATTTTGAAACTATAATTTTCTCTTTATTCCATCTTTTATAATTTGTGGTCTTTTTTCTTTCTTTTTGTAGGTGTCTGTGCTGGGACCTTAGCGCCAGGGCCTGTGTGCTGTCCCAGAGCTTTCTGTTCAAGACTAGCACTCTACCACTTGTACCAGAGCACAGATAGTGGCATATTTTTGGTGACACATGAGACATAAGTCTCATGGATTCTCCTACCTGGGCTGGCCTTCAACCGTGATCCTCAGGTTTCATTCTCCGTAGTAGCTGATAGAATATCAGTGAGCTACTAATGCTCGATTTTTTAAACCTCTGTTATTGGATCTTCCTTCTGCACTTCTAGCCTCTTTTTCTTTAGTCCTTCTGAGACTGTCCTGGGGCTTGAACTCAGGGCCTGGTTGCTGTCCCAGAAAGTGATTGCCCAATTCTACCACTTGAGTTATAACTCAATTCCCAGGGTTTTTTCTTTACTTTTTGACAATTAATTTGAGATAAGATTCTGAACCAAAGCCTAGCATGAATCAAGCCAGCCTGGACAGGAAAGTCCATGAAACTATGACCTCCAATTAACCACTGAAAAGCTGGGGGTGGTAGAGCTCTATCCTTGAACAAACCAGCACAAGTTTAAGGATGGCACACACAAGCTGCAGGATGGCACACAGATGTACAGAGAGAGAAAGAGAGAGAGAGAGAGAGAGAGAGAGAGAGAGAGAGAGAGAGAGAGAGAGAGAGAGAGAGAGAGAGAGAAAGTCTCATGGATTTTCTTGATTTCGTTAGCTTTGATGTGTACATCCTCAGATTTCAGTCTCTCTTCTTCCAGTCTCCTTTGCATTGATTGTGTTTTATTTGTAATTTTTAATGATCTTGCAGCTTGACCTCTGGCTCTCTGTACTGTTTCTTAGCTTTTTAACTAAAGGCTGCTTACCACCACAGCCCCAGATCAAGGCTTTGTGCTAGGTAGTTGGGATAAGTGTCTCAAGCACGTTCATGCCCAGACTGACTTGAAAGCACAATCCTCAGTTGTCAGCCTCTTGTGTAGTTAGGATTATACACAGGATCAACCACCCTTGTATCATTTTAAAACTTTAATATGTGCTTGCCACTCCCTTCTTTTTTGCTTTTTTTTTGCATGTGTGTGCTGTTCCTGGGTCTACAAATTGGGGCTCATATTCTGTTCCAGAGGTTTTTATTCAAAGCTAGCCTCCATTACATGAGACACACCATAATTTTTGGACCTTTTTTGGGGGTTGATTAATTATAGGCAAGAGTTTCATGGACTCTCCTGCCTGTGCTGGCCTTGAACCAACATCCTCAGATTTCAGGCTCTTGAACAGCTAGTAGAAAATGTATGATCCACCAATGCTTGATTCATTTAAGCCTTTATCACTCTCTCTTCCTTGGTTACTTCTACTCTTCTTTATTTCTTCTTTGCATGTGCTGGGACTTGAACTCAGGGTCTCGGTGCAGTTCCAGAAAATATTTGCCCAGTTCTGCCACTTAAGCCATGGCTCAACTTCCAGTTGAATGAAGCGGTTGAAATCTGAGGACCATGTTTCAAAGCCAGCATGGGTAGGAAAATCCATGACACTCTTATCTCTAATTCACCACCCAAAGACTGGGAATGCTGAGACACTAGGTAAAGGATAGCACAGAAACACACACATCACACACACACACACACACACACACACACACACACACACACACACACACACACACACACACACACAAACTTTCACACATACACAAAAATAAACACAAAGTCCCCTAGACTTTGCTTCTTAGGATGGCCTTGAAACTTGATCCTCAGGTTTCTGCCTCCTGAGTAGGACTATAGCCATAATCCATGAGCACCAGACATATGTTTAAATTTACAATTGGCCTTTCTTCTTCTCTCGTCCTAAAATTGTTTTTAGCACTAGAAATTGATACCTGGGGCAACATACAGTCCTTTTTTTATCTTTTGCACCAAATAGAGTGCTTTACAACTACAATCATATCTACACTGGGTAGTTGGGGATAAGAGTTTCATTACTTTCCTGCCCAGCCTAGCTTTGAACCCTGAATGACTACGAATAAGCATATGAACAAAATCTAAGCTCATTTTGAAACTTTATTTTCTTTTTTCCCATCTTTCTTAATTTGTGTTTTGTTGGTTATTTGAAATGTGTGTCTAGGACTTCAACTTAGGGTTTAGGTGCTGTTCTAAGCTTTCTATCTGAGACTAGAACTCAACTGCAGGCGCCAAAGTACACCTTGTAATTTATTCTTGGTGGCAAATTAGACATGTGAGTCTCATGGACTCTTCTCCCTGGGCTGGCCATGAACTGTAATCCTTAGATTTCATCCTCCTGAGTAACATGAATGTGTGAGCAACCAATGTTTGATTCATTTCAACCTCTCTCAAAGACTCTTCGTTTTGTACTTCTATCCTCCTTTTATTTCTTATTTCTTAGTCCTGCAACTTGAACTAAGGGCCTCAGGGCAGACCCAGAAATTTATTTCCCAAATCGACCAGTTGAACAACAGCCTAACTCGAGGTTTTATTTGCTCATGTTTTCATGGTTAATTAGAAATGAGTATCATGCACAGCCAGACCAGACTCATGAGGCTGAAATCTGAGGATCAAAGTTTGTACCAGCATGGGCAGGAAAGTCCATCATATCTCCAATTCTAACCAATAAAAAGTTGAAATTAATAGAGCCTTGTGCAAAACAGTACAAATTCAAGTAACCAGATTCACACACGAACACACACACACACACACACACACACACACACACACACACACACACACACACACACAAGTCTAATGGACTTTCCTACTTGGTCTGGCCTTTAAACACTATCCTCAGATTTTAGCCTCTTCAGAAACAAGAATTACAGTTATGAGCTACCACTGATTGGCTGATTGGCTTATTGAAATTTCAGTTATTGGTTTTTCTCTTCTTCTACCCTACTTTATATTTATTTCATTCTTTTTGTGTCTGCTGGTCGTGAAACTAGAACTCATGCAAGGCCTGGCCTGATTAAGGAGGCTGAAATATAACCATCATGGTTCAAAGCAGCATGAGCAGGAAAGTCTAACCTCCTTACCTTGAAATAACTGTCAAAAATCTGGAAGTAGTACAGTTCTAGCCCCAGGATGGCCTACAAACAACTATATCTGGACATTCCTGCTAGGGTTGGCCTTTACACTGGATCAACATATTTCTGCCTCCTGAGGTTCTAGAATTACAGTCATGAGTCACCAGCCCCAGGTTCTCTTCTTATTACCATTTTTTGTGATTCTTTGTCTGGATCTCTGAGCCAGGGCACTGTTTCATATCTTTCTCATTCATGGATGTTGCTTTACAACTCCAATCACAGCTTCACTTCTGTTTTCTTGTTTGGTTTGCTGGTGATTTGATGATAAGAGAATATAGCCCTCAGATTTCATCTGTCTTAGTATTTAGGATTACACACAAAAACCAAAACTCATGACTTATTTTGCAAATTTAATTGGATTTTCTTATACTTTTTTTTTCTATTTTTTATTTCCTTATGTATGCTGTGCTTGGGGCTATAAATCAGAGTGTAGGTATTGTCCCAGTACATTTTTAAGACTGGCACTCTAATATGTGTGCCACACAATTTGTGTTTTTTTTTTACTCTAATTAGCTAATTAGAGATGAGTACATGTCTCCTCCTGACCGGGGTGTCTTTAACATTGATCCTCAGATGTGAGAATCCAGAGTAACTACAATAACAGGTGTGAACTACCTCAGTTTTGCTCATTTTAACCAATAAAATTGTCTCTTCCTATTCTTCTTCCACCTTTCTTTTTATTTATTTATTTTTGTGTGTGTTGGTCCTGGAGCTAGATCACAAGGTGTGGGGGCTGTCCCAGAAATCATTTTCTCATTTCTACCATTGGAGCCACAGGTCAACCTCCAGCTGTTATTTTCTTCTTTTTGGTGCTTCATTGGAAATAAGGTGGCTCAGTGGTAAAGCACTTGCCTTGCATGCATGAGGCCCTGGGTTCGATTCCTCAGCACCACATAAGCAAAAAGAAAAAAGCCAGAAGTGGTGCTGTGGCTCAGGTGGTAGAACGCTAGCCTTGAGCTGAAGAGCTGAGGGACAGTGCCCAGGCCCAGAGTTCAGGCCCCATGACCAGACCCTCCCCCCCACAAAAAAGAATCTCATGAAAAGCACAGAATGACTCAGAAAATTGAAATCTGAGGATCACAGTTTGAAGCCAGCCTTCACAGTAAATTCCATGAGACTCTTTATCTCCAATTAGCTGGCAGGGATCCCACCAATAAACTGAGAGTGATAGAACTCCAGCCTTGAGTAAAGTAGAACACGTTCAACCCCCATGGCTGGCACACAAGGGAAAAATGCCTCATGGACTTTCTTGCTTGGGCTTGTCTTTAAAAGGTATTTTCTGACTTTAGCTTCCTATGTAGCTAATACAACTGACTAAAAGTCTGTCACTGGTTATTCCTTCTCATCTTCTATACTTCATTTCTTTTGTGGTGGACCTAGGCTTGAACTTGGGGCATCAGTGTTGCTCTTTTTTTGTCTTTTATGTAACTTTTTTTCAGTTTTGTTGCTCTAAAGTTTTATTTTTTATGTGGCTTTTTATATCTTATACAAGTAAATTTTTATATCTTAAAAAAATAACTTATATGGGTACTGGTGGCTCATACCTCTAATCCTACTCAGGAGGCTGACATTGAGGATCACAGTTTGAAGCCAACATAGGTAGAAAAGTCTGTGAAATTCTAATCTCCAATAAACAACCAAATATCCTAGAAGTGTTGCTATGACTCAAGTAGTAAAGTGCTATCCTTGAGCAAAAGAAATCAGAGCCCAGGAAGCGATTTCAAGCCCCTGTACTGGCACAAAAAGAAATTCATTAGCTTTACTAGGATTTCTGGTGTGAGCCACCAGTTCTGGGTTTAAGAATCAACTTTTGTAGCAGTTGCCAGTTTTGATCTTTTCCTTAGGAGCTTTAATGATTTTTTTCCATGCCTAAATTTACATTCCACTAATGGCTTTATTTTTTTTGGTTGGAGGGACAGTTCAATAATTCAATAACATATCAAAAAAGGCATGTCTTGAATTTTTTATTTTAAATAGGAAAGCAAACCATATGGTTAGTCTGAGCCCAGCAGAGAGTGAATGCTGGTTTAATTGCAGAGCTGTGGAATGTGTTTCAGGAAGTGGGAGCCTACCAGTTTGGGTGCTTCAGTTGTCAGGTCTTCCTGCAGCTTCACAATAAACTTCTATGATGTCACGGCCATCTTTGCCATCACAAACCTTAGGTGTCAGGCACTGATCTCACCCTTATGTGGACTTAGATACACAGGGAGGAAAAAAATAGAAGAAATGACGATTGACCACAAGACCACAGCTTTATGAGCTTTCCTGATTGAATTCTGAGATTTCATGAGAAGAGCAGGCTCATCTCCACACAAGGCTCCTAAGAACTAAGTACCAAGCACTGTTGTAGACAACTGCAGAAACAGATGTGAATACAACTGCAAATGGCCTGCCTCCATGTACATTTCATGCTGAGGGAGAAAACCAGAAATCACAATGAAAACGTCAAAAAATCAGAAGGATGGTGATATGGGGAGAAAGTTTCACATTGGAGGATCAAAGGAAAATACATATGATCTAACAGCACGGGCCATCATCCATGCAATTATTGCTTTTCCATGCTGGCTCCAATCTCAATCCCAGATCTAATCCTCCTGAGGTGGAAACTGTAGGTGTGAGGCACCTGGGCTCTTTGATAACAATATCTATAACCAATGTGTGCTAGGTTTCTTGGAAGTTTCTTGTAAGGAAGGTTCAAAATTAAATGTATTATGCATCCTAAACTTTTTTTTTCATTATCTTCTAATTATTTGAATATGAGCTGTCTTCTTGACTTCTTGGAAAAATCAAGACAATTTTTTTCATTGTTAAAATCCTGGGGAGGGAAGGAAGATCACAGTTTCTTTGCCAAAGTATTAGAATGCAATAGTCATTTTCACTGACCAGTTTTACCAAATAATGTCTCTTGTCCTTAATGGAATTTTCATCTTCCATAATGTTAGATGAATGAAACTATAAATAGGGGGAAAGCAACCACAGAGTAGCAAGTTTATCACAACGACAAATATGTTTTCCACTTTCTACCTAATGAAAACAGTTGCCGGAAGCATTAAAAACTTGAATAAATACTTAGAGATTCTTCCACTTTATACAAGGTTGTTTTTTTCTTAATTCCTTTTTTTTCTTTTTTTTTTTCTTTTGGTTGTTCGTTGGGCTTGAACTTTTACCCTGGGGTCAGTCCCACAGCTATTCAGCTCAAGGAGAGCACACTACTACTTGAGCCACAGTACCACTTCTGGTTTTCTGGTGGTCATTTGTAGGTAAGTCTCACCGAGTTTCCTGCTTAGACTGGCTTTGAAATGAATTCCTCAGATCTCAGCTTCCTGAGTAATAGTACTACAGACGTGAGCCACCAGCACACGGCCAAAATAGTATTTTCTTTTCAGTTTGGCTAGTTGGAATGATTACCAAGGAAAAAATATAGAACTTAAAATTTTTAGCTAAAACTTTGTGCTAAAATTTGCAATAGTTTTACCGTAAAGAATAGTGAAATATTTAGAATTACATATTTTGAAAAATGCAGCTGATTAGCTATTATTTATTTAAAATACTACAGTATATCTTTTTTGGTAGACACTGAAGTCAGTTCAGAACTTGTTGGTGAGCACTCTGCTCTGTGAGCCAAATCCTTCAGGACCTTTTTAATTTGATTGTCGATTAATTAATTTGAACTTACAAGGCATCTTTTGGTAAGAATAAGTAAAATAAGCCTAAACTCCTGCCTTTTGTGTAACGGAAGAAATTGTAATATCTAGAATGTATAAACTCAAAAAAGTAAACACCCGTGGGGGAGGGACATACAAAGCAATTAAAAAAATCATCTTCTAAATACGTTAGAAACAATCTCAAGAAAGAAAAACCGTTTGAATCTTTATCTTGGGGTTCATTTCACCTAACATCAACTTATCTGCTTCTTTCAAACATATATACTAGTTATTGCAAATAAGGGACCTATGTTTCTTTGGGCCTGGCTAACTTCACTTAATATAATTATGACCCCTGTTTTCACTGTATTTGATGTTGGTATAATTTGTGAAGGGGAAGGGAAAAAACAAATAATTTAAATAGAGATACAGGTGGACACATTGTTACAATGAAATGCACAGGTCGTTATGTGAAAAACAAACTTTAGAACTTTGGCCTGGGCAGGTGGAGGGTGAAAGGTGGGAGATGGGAAGGGATGGGAAGGCGAAACATAAGGGGAAGCAATAATGCTTGATAAAAAATGTACTCAATAACTTGCCCATGTAATTGTAACCTCTCTGTATTGTATTTTCACAATAAATAAATAAATATGAAATGCTCAAAGATCAAATAATCTTATTAATAAATAGGCAAGTGAATTGACTAGATAGGTCCAAAAAAGATATAGATGTCTAAGGAATACCCGAAAAATATTCTACATCTTTAGTAATCAAGGAAATGCAAATCAAATCTATGTTGAATTTCCATCTCTACATAATCAGAATGTCTATTATCAAAGAAAACACAAATACCAGAAAGTAGGTGGGGAACGGTACTCTACACAATGTTGGCAATTTAGTGAATCAGTGTAGCCACAACAGAAATCAGTGTGGAAGTTCCACCCAAGAAAACCTATATATACACCTGAAGAAACGTAAGTCAGCCTTATGGGAGAGCTATCTGCACACACATTTTTTACAGCAGGATTCCAAATAGTCACATTCTACAATAAGCCACCACAGGTAGAAAAGTATGTAAAACTGTTACCTCCAATTAACAATAATAACAAATCTGAGAGTAGAGCTGTAGATCAACTGGCAGAGTACCAGCCTTGATGGAAAAAATGCCAAGCAAGAGATGAAGGCCATAAGTTCAAGCCTCAGAACTGCCAAACACACACACACACACACACACACACACACACACACACACACACACACACACACACACACACACAACCAATGCTACCTATATTCTTTTAGCCAAGCTTCTTAGTCTCTTATGATTCATTCACCTATGACAGAGCTAAAAACAATGAGAAAGAGATATTTATAATGATAAACTTTTCACCTAACAGCTGTTTTCATGGTATTTGATGTTGGTATAATTTGTGAAGGGAAG
The DNA here is from genome assembly GCF_024711535.1 of Dipodomys merriami. NCBI lineage: Eukaryota > Metazoa > Chordata > Mammalia > Rodentia > Heteromyidae > Dipodomys > Dipodomys merriami. The sequence continues at coordinate 801,249 of NW_027206017.1, forward strand.
GGAAAAAACAAGTTGTTTAAAAAGTGATACAGGTGGACTCATTGCAAAAATGAGATGTACAAATTGTTATGTCAAAAAACGAACTTTACAACTTTGGCAGGGGTCGGGGTTGGGAAGGGGAAACAAAGGAGGAGGCAACAATGCTTGATAAGAAATGTACTCATGGGCTGGGAAGGTGGCTCAGTGGTAGAGCGCTTGCCTTGCATGCATGAGGCGCTGCGTTCAATTCCTCAGAACCACCTAAGCAGGAAAAAAAAGCCAAAGTGGCACTGTGGCTCAAGTGGTAGAGTGCTAGCCTTGAGCTGAAGTGCTGAATGACAGCACCCAGGCCCAGAGTTCAGGCCCCACGACCGGACCCCCGCAAAAAAAAAAAAAAAGAAAAAGAAAAAGAAAAAGAAATGTACTTATCATCTTGCCCATGTAATTGTAACCCCTCTGTATGGTATTTTCAATAAAAAAAAAAAGAATGCTTTACAAAATCCAAAAAAGAAAAGGTAAACTTTTACTGAAGAACCCAGGTATGTTTCTTGTGTTGTTTTGTTTTTGTTGTCACTGTACTTGATATCACAACCTGAGTGCTGTCCCTGAGCTTTTTACACTCAAGGTTGATTCTCTACAACTTGGAGCTACAGATCCACTTCTGGTTTTGTGGTAGTTCATTGGAGATAAAGAGTCTTAAGAACTCAGTCTTCCACACGCTGATTTCTAACTGCAACTCTCAGATTTCAGCTTCCTGAATTGGTAGGATTACAGGCCTGGTCCACCAACGCTAAGCCAGAACCTGAGTATTTTCACCACTGCTAATTGAAAGAGTTCAACTCTTTTTCCTCCAGACCGCTTGCCACGCACATTTATCTCTGGATGGAAATTGAGCAAATAGAGAGTTTCCAGTAGCTCACACCTACACATCCTGGCTACTGAAAAGTCTGAGATCTGAGGATAGTGGTTCAAAGCCAGCCCAGACAGCAAAATCTTGGAGACTTTTAGTGCCACTTATCCACAAAAACATCTGTATGTTGAGCTATGGCTCAAAAAGTAGAGCTCTACCTTGATCAAATATCCCTGGGATAGACCTCAGGCCCTGAGTTCAAACCCCAAGACAAGTGCACAGGCATATGCATGTGAATGTGCGTGCACACACACACACACACACAATTTTATAAAAGAGTTCTCAAACCTAGCAAGGTGCCACCCTAATCCCTTAATGTCCTGCTATGCTATGGAATTAGAAAAGCCTAACCTCTGGCTGGGGCTGCAATCCCTGCTGGTAAACAGCATCTGGAAGGATGAAGTAGCTCTGAGCCAAGACTGACTCACGCAGACCAGAAGCAGGAGTGAGGTTGTACAGGCAAGTGGCCCCTACTCACCTAGAGTGGAAAGGGGAGTGTGGTGACATGGACACATGGCCCCCCTCATCCAGACCAGAAGCAGGAGTAAGGTAACACAAACATGAGGCCCCCACTCACTCAAACTAGAAGGAGGAGTGAGGTGATAGAGGCATGCGGCCCCCACTTACCCCATTTACTCCCTCTTCTCCAGGAGGGGAAGCAGGAGTGAGGTGAAACAGACACACAACAACTACTCAACCAGACCAGAAGCAGGAGTGTGGTGGTGCAAGCATGTAGCCTCCACTCACCCTGACCAGAAGCAGGAGTGAGGTGACACAGGCATGGGCCAAACATTCCAGCCAGGAAGCAGAAGTGAGGTGATGGTCTCATGCCACACCAAAGGAGCCTTGAGAAACATGGCAGCCCCCTGAGGAGGAAGGCACATTTCAGTGTCCATCCAGCCTTCTCTCCTGCCTTTTGTGAAGGCCTGCTTGGTTCCACGGTGCACTCAGGAGGTCATAGGGCTCGAGCCATGGATGCCGCTGTCCTTTTCCAACTGGTATTGCACCTGCTGCAGCTACAGTAGCAAACTCAATAAGTTGTAATTCACAGAATGTATACTATGAACCATTAATGTCTTCAGTTACCAGGTGCCACTTGCTAGTCACTTAATAAAAGAGTTGCCAATGTCTTCAGTGTTCACTGACTTGTAAAAATGCTGGGTTGGGAATATTAATATTACTGATTGTCTTTTAAATCCTAGGAATGATGATTTTTGAAAATGCCCATTCTGTGTTCTATATCTACTAACAGACTTGTGCCAAGATCAAATTACTTACAGCCTGGTTGTTAAGAGTATAGACTCAGGGACTGGGAAGGTGGATCAGTGGTAGAATGCTTGCCTTGCATGCCTGAGGACCTGGGTTCGATTCCTCAGCACCACATAAGCAAAAAGAAAAAGCCAGAAGTGGCACTGTGGCTCAAGTGGTAGATTGCTAGCCTTGAACTGAAGAGCTAAGGGACAGCGCCCAGGCCCAGAGTTCAGGCTCCACGATCGGAACAAAAAATAAAAAGTAAAAGATATAGACTCAGATTCAAATAAATTCAAATTCAATTTTGGCTACTTACTGGCTTTTGGTTAAAGTGGAAGGCACTATAACACTGAGCTTTATTCACTTTTGTACTTATGTGAATGGAGCCAGGGACAGGTAACTCATGCCTATAATCTTACTCAGGAAACTGAGAGGGAAGGATTGTGTTTCAAAGCCAGCCCCGGCAGAACAGGCCCTATGAGATTCTTAGTTCCAATTAATCCCTCAAAAACCAGAAGTGGGTTGAGAAGGTGGCTCAGCCCAAGCATGCTTGCCTTGCATGCATGAGGCCCTAGATTCGAATTCTCAGCACCACATAAGCAGAAAAAGCAAGAAGTGGCACTATGGCTCAAATGGTAGAGTGCTAGTCCTAACCTGAAGAGATGAGACACAGCACCCAGTCCCAGTGTTCAGGCCCCATGAACAACAACAACAAACTCCATGACCAACTAAACAAAAACAAAATCAGAAGTGAAGCTGTGGTTCAAGTGGTAGAGTGCTAGAAAGTGGATCAGGAACAGGCCCTGAGTTCAAGTCCCACAATGTACCAGAAAAAAAGAAAGAAAGAAAGAAAGAAAGGAAGAAAGGAAGAAAGAAAGAAAGAAAGAAAGAAAGAAAGAAAGAAAGAAAGAAAGAAGGAAAGAAAGAAGGAAAGAAAGAAGAAAAGAAAAAAGGAAAGAAAGAAGGAAAGAAAGAAGGAAATGCAATTGGATACTGGTATTTCCCATCTCCTAGGGTTTATGAATATTCAAAAAACAAAATTTATTGAGCGTTTCCTATTGAAAAGAGGGATTTTATCTCACCATCAAGTGATTTATGATGCTGCAGAGCATGCAATGGATACCCACTACTTCAGTGGAAAGTTGAATGTAAATTTTGTGAGTCCTATTTGAATAGCTGGTGAGAAGCCAAATTGATGAGCCACAGACTTTTCTGAAAAATGGTTTCCTAAGGAAGATTCAGTTTCCCACATGTCAGTTTGCCTTTCTGCTTCTAGTCAGAAAATCTCTAAGGCTCAGGAAAGGATTCAAGCTCTCTGTTAAACCATGCTATAGCCATTTTTATTTTTATTAAAGGAATAAGTACTCTAGACATAGGTGGATCCTGCCTATTATCCTCCCTGCATAGGAAGCTGAGATTTGAGGATCATGATTTCATACCAGCCCAAGCAAAAAAGTCCATGAGACTTGTCTCAATTAAGCAGTGATAAACCCAGAAGAAGAGGTATGGCTTAATAATTAAAGTATCATTCCTATGGAAAAAGCTCTGTTTTAGCTGCCCTAATGCTTCAGGTCATAGGTTAGGACATTGCCACCTACAATATTGCTGGACCCTGCCTTCCCTTGGTGTGATGGCCTTCAGCCTGGCTTTCACTCCTGTGCATATAGGCTGTTTGGCCATCGACATTGGGGGTGACATGATCCGTTTATGGAATATATTACCCATAAAAACTAACTATGATGTAAACAAAGTTTGACAAGTTGTTAAGTCCAAAGTTACAGTGGTAAGGATGATTATTATTTAGCTTTTTTTTTTTTTTGGGGGGGGGTCCAGTCGTGGGGCCTGAACTCTGAGCCTGGGCACTGTCCCTCAGCTCTTCAGCTCAAGGCTAGCACTCTACCACTTGAGCCACAGTGCCACTTCTGGCTTTTTTCTTTTGGCTTATGTGGTGCTGAGGAATTGAACCCAGGGCCTCATGCATGCAAGGCAAGCGCTCTACCGCTGAGCCACCCTCCTAGCCCTAGCTTTTTTCTTTAAATAGTTAATTGATTTTTAAAGTTTATATGCTTATTTCATCTAGGAAATCAAAAGTTAATATTTGGGATTTTTGGTGAAATTTGAAACTAGGCAATTAAAAGCACTCATTGTCCTCAAATTCAGTATTTAAAATTATTAAAACTTTGTTCATATGTTTTAGTTGTCCGAAATTTGAGCCACGCATGGTAGCTCATACTTGTAATGCTAGCTGCTGGGTCTTTACTGATACAGAGAGGATTATGATTTGAGGCTAGCCCAGGGAAACATTCACAATATTGGATATAAATCAATATCTGAACCCAATGCATTGTGCTTTATATTTCATCTACTCAGAAAATGTAAAAGAAGGATTGTGGACCATGCTAGCATGGTCATAAACAGAAAACCCTGCCATAAAAATGGATAAAGCAGGGCTGGGAAGGTGGGTCAGTGGTAGAGCGCTTGCCTTACATGCATGAGGCCTTGTGTTCAATTCCTCAGCACCACATAAGCAGAATAAAAAAAAGCCGGAAGTGGAATTGTGGCTCAAGTGGTAGAGTGCTAGCCTTGAGCTGAAGAGCTGAGGGACTGTGGCGAGGCCCAGAGTTCAGCCCCCCCCCCAAAAAAAAATAAGTCTACAGCAGAGCTGGGCTCAGGTGGCTCATGCCAGGAAACTACTCAGGAAGTTCAGATCTGAAGAACACAGTTCAAAGCCAGTCTAGGCAGAAAAGTCTGTGAGACTCTTATCTCCATTAAACCACCAGAAAATCAGAAGTGGCACTGTGGCTCAATCAGTAGAGCACTTGCCTTGAGCTTAAGAGTGCAAGGACTGTCTCCAGGCCCAGAGTTCAAGACACATGAAAAACAAAAACAAAAGTGACTAAAGCAAAAAGAGAGGTGTGTGGCTCAACTTTTAGAGGGACCTACCATAAGTGTAAGAAGCCCTTAATTTAACTGCTAGTATAGAAAGGAGGAAAGGATATGAATCAAAGAAGTAAGGGAGGAATTATGATATAATCAAATACTAGAATGATAAGTATTAAATAAAGAGATTACAGGTATTTTATATGAAAAGATACTGATTGTTTACTAAAAGGAAATTATAAAATGTGGAATTAAGGCTGAAATACATATACAACTTTTGTTTTTCTGTAAAATGATACTTATGTGCCCCTTTAGTTTAACAGTAGTAAATGAGTTTAAAACAATATGGGTGGTTAGAAATGAATCATTATTTCTTTTCACTTTTTCTGCTATATTCACCACTTACAAAATCCAAACAATGTTGATCATTTTAATTATTAATTCATTAATTTAATCTTTCATATTTAGTGTATAGTCTATTGTGCACATCATTTAAATGTTTGAACTCTTTTCGTTTGTTTGTTTTTTGTCCATCATGGATCTTGAACTCTGGCCTGGGCACTGTCCCTTAGCTCTTCACCTCAAGGCTAGCACTCTACCACTTGAGCCATAGAGCCACTTCTGGGTTTTTCTGCTTATGTGGTACTGAGGAATTGAACCCAAAGATTCAACATGCAAGGCAAGCACTCTAGTACTGAGACAACTTCCGAGCCCTGATCTCTATTTTTCCTTCAGACATGGGACTTGAACACAGGGCATTAGTATTGTCCCCGAACTCCTCTGCTCAATGCTAGTACTCTATCATGCCAGTTTAAACCACAGTGCCATTTCTTGTTTTTAGTGGTTAATTGTAAATAGCAGTCTCATTGGAACTTTTTGGCCCAGGCTGTCTTTAAAACACCATATTCATTTCTCAGCCTCCTGAAATGGTAGGATTACAGGTATAAGCCTCCTGAACCCAGCTTCTCATTTTTTAAAAAAGTGTTATATGTTTAGTTCCCCCTCAAATACATACAAAGTGAGATGCAAATTAACGTTAAATGAACCACCAATTGAGGATGTTGAGATTACAAGCGATTGCAATATTTTTTACATTTTTTTATATGTGGGCCTTGAACTCAGGGTCTGGGGGCAGTCCCTGTTCTTTTGTGCTCAAGGCTATCACTCTACCAGTTTGAACCAGTGCCGCTTCTGTTTTCTTGCTAACCAGTTTATGAGATATTAGTCTCACAGACTTTCTTACCCAGGTTGTCTTTAAACCTCAATTATCAGATCTCAGCCTCCTGTGGTGCTATGATTACAGGCATGAGCCACTGGCACCAGCTTTTTAAAAAAGGGACAACAATTCATATGCCAGAAGCTTTGACTTATGCCTATAATACTACCTACTCTAGAGGCTGAGATCTGAAGATGATGATTTGAATCTAGTGGTGCAAAAACGTCTCTGTGAATCTTTTATCTCCCATAAACTGTTCAAAAAAATCCAGAAGTGAAGCTTTGGCTCAAGTGGTAGAGTGTACTCTTGAGCAAAAAAGAAGCTCAAGGATAGTACCTAGATCCTGCAATCAAACTCCATTTCTTACACACACACACACACAAACACACACACACAAACACACACACAAACACACACACACAAACACACACACACAAACCCAAAAGCAAATAGAAAATATGAAGAAATCAATGAAAAATTTTAATATTGTAAGGACTTTTGGGTTTAGAGGTATAACTTAGTTGGTAGGACATTAGCTATCGATTGAAACTATCAAGTACCAAGGACATAAAAAAAGAATTATCTGCTCTGCTCTGTATTTTCCTATTCTCATATGTTCTCATTTGGGAAATCTCTTCTTTTTAAAAAAATTGTTTTAGCGGTGATGTAGAGCAGGGTTACCTTTCTGTATGTCAGGTAACTACTACATTTCCTTCCTTTTACATAATCTCATCTGTTCCCCCATTCTCTTCCATACCCTCTCTCCCATCTTGGCCCTCGACTTGCATGGTTCACTTTCATAAATGTCCAGTAGAGCCAGAGGGCTCTGCTGCTGCAATATTCTGTGTCCTTCCCCCATTTTTCCTGTATATTAGGTGAAGAATACAGACTCATCAGAAAATGAAAAGACAAATTAAGAAAAGTCCCTTTGTTTTCTTATTGCAATATATATATATATATATATATATATATATATAGAGAGAGAGAGAGAGAGAGAGAGAGAGAGAGAGAGAGAGGGAGACAGAGAGAGAGAGAGAGAGAGAGAGAGATAGGGAGACAGAGAGAGAGAGACAGGGAGACAGACAGAGAGAGACAGGGAGACAGACAGACAGACACAGAGAGAGAGAGAGAGAGAGAGAGAGAGAGAGAGAGAGAGAGAGAGAGAGAGAGAGAGAGAGAGAGAGAGGAGAGAGAGAGTATTATATAGAAAAGGTGCTTGAGTATTACAACTTGGTGATTTTCGCCAAAGGCTTCCTCTTCTGTTCTTACTGTATATGATGCCTAGAGTCCTGTACAGTATATCATATCCCATTGTGTTTTAAACCTTTCTTCCACATATTAGGGGAAAATGTACCATTTGTCAATTTGATGTGGTTAACTTTCTTAATATGATTTATTCTAGTGTCCTCCGTTTCCCTGCAAATTTCATTATTTTATCCTTTCTAATGGCTCTGTAAAATTACATTGTATATAGATAGCATAATTATTGGTTCCATTCATTTATTGTGGGGCATCTGGGTTGTGGACATTTCTTGTCACTGTGAATTGAGCAGCAAGGAACATGGTTGTGCAAATGTCCTTGCCATTTTCTATTTTCTCCACTTCCCCACCAACATTTGTTGTCTGAATTCAAGATATTTGGATAAGATGGTATCTCAGGATTACTTTGATATTTATTTTCTTTATGGCCAGGGATGATGAACCTTTCCTGATACGTTTTTTTGCCATTCTTACCTCTTCTTCTGAGAAGTCTCTCCTTAGCTCCTCTGCCCACTTGATGATTGGTTTATTTGTTTTGGGTGGTGTAGTTTCCTGAAATCCATGTATACATTGAAAATTAGCCCTTTGTCTGATGTATTGCAGGTAAATATCTTTTCCCAATTTGTTGGCTGTCTTTTTAGTTTAGTGGCTATGTCCCTAGCCTGTGTAGGTTTTTTCCTTTGATGTAGTCCCATTTGTTGGGTCTCTCTCCTATCTGTTATGCCCCTGGAATTCTATTCAGGAAGTTCCTGCCAGTACCTATAAGTTCTTTTTTTTAATTATTACTTTAATGGTAAAAATTTTATTTACTTTTATAAATACGTTGCAAGACAAAACTTTTCAAAAATACTTTCCCCCCCAAAAAAAAGTTAAAAAAATAAAGGAAATCTCGTAATAGGTAGGCAGACAATTTTGAGTCCTCTTTTTGTTCTTAAGGAGAGCTCTCTGCAGTGTAGGGCAGGACAATTGCCACACACCCAACACTGCCATGGGTTTGGCCTTGGGGAGAGAAAAGGCCAGCCTGAACTGAGTGTCCTCTCCTGATCACGGCCATACTTACACCTTCTAGTACCTATAACACTATCTAGGATTATCTAGTATGGATCCTACTATGGTTGGGCTATGCTGTATACAATGTTAACCTTTGAGAACATATATCTCTCTCTGCATATATGTCTGAATTATAAAGTATAAGTTGGACTCCAAGTTCAACAAACACAAGTTATTCTCTATGTGTTCCCAGTGTCCCTATGAGGCTCTCTCAACAGCTGTTCATTTTTCCTGTTTAGATAACATTAAACACCATAGTTTTGTTAGGTCAAGAATAAAGATGAGGGGTGAAAATAAACTTTTGCCTTTAAATAGCTTATTATCCTCAACCCCAAACTAGGAGTTAAATTAGAAAACATTTTGTTGTTGTTGTTGTTGTTGTCTCCAGAGCGATTACTCCATTACTGGTGAGGCCTGTGAGGTGTGGGGTACACTCCCAGCCTCCCCCATGCTGCAGGCGGGTGCGGCAGGTGGAGGCGCGCACTGGGCCACTCCATTCACTTCACAGGGCTTACAACGCACGAAGGGGCCAACGTCACAGGTGGCCGGCGGAGCAGGGCCAAGGCGGTAAGCAGAGCTGCCCGGAGCACGGGGCATGGCGCCTGCGCAGGGGCCAACTGGAGTAAGGGATTACCGGGTCGAGGCACATGGTGCAAGATTGTGGGAACTGGAGCGCAACTACCTGTGCTCGGCATGCAGCTGCCCAGCTCGCACCTCAGCACCTATAAATTCTAATGTCATCCTTATTCTGTCTTATAGTAGTTTGGCTGATTTTAATGTAATCCATTTTGAGTTGATGTTAGTGCAAGCAGAGATCCACTTCTAGTTTTCTGCCTATAAATGTCCAGTTTTCCCAACATCAATACTTGAAAAGGCTATGATGTGTGTGTGTGTGTGTGTGTGTGTGTGTGTGTGTGTGTGTGTGTGTGTGTGTGCGTGTGTCTGTGTGGGTGTGTGTGTGGTGTGTGTGGGGGGGGGGTAGTGGGGCTTGAACTCTGGGCCTCGGAGCTACCCTTCAGCATTTCATCTCCAGGCTAGTACTTGAACCATCTTTCCACTTCCCATTTTCTTGTGGTTTACTGGAGCAAAGAGTCTCATGGACTTCCCTGGCCCTGCTGTCTTTCAACAACCATCCTCAGATCTCAGCCTTCTGAGTAGCTAGGATTAATGGCATGAGCCACAGGCACCCGGTAAGGCTATGTTTTTTCCACACTACATCTTTCGCTCTTTTGTCGAATATCAGATGATTGTAAGTATGCGGTTTTATTTATGTGGTCTTTTCATCTTTTTAATACGTTTTTTTATTGTAAAAATAATGTACAAAGGGGTTACAGTTACATAAGGTAAGTAATGAGTTTATTTCCTCTCAAGCATTGTTACCTCCTCCTTTGTTTTCCCCCTACCATCCCTACCCTTCCACCTCCACAACTACTTTCCATCCCCCCTTCCCACTCTCTGCCTAAATTGTAAAGTTCGTTTTTGAACATAGTGTTTTGATCTCATTGTTAAAATTGGCCTATCCCTAGTTAAGCATTTGGTTTTTACCCTTCACCTCCCAAAGCTAGAGAAATGTATATACAAGATACAGGGCACAACATCAAAGAAACAAAAAAACCACATAACTTAGGTTTCACGATTTGGTGGAAGAATGATGACTGTTTAATTAACTTGATAAGTATTCTATAGTTTTTAATGGTAAGGCTTATTAACTCAAAGGTGGAGCAAAAACATTCAGAATAGTGGAATGTGGCTACTACTTATTTGATGTGTGTGGATAGATTATGATTAATAAAAATATATCTATTAAATCCCAGTGGTAGACTGCTGTGCTAACTGGGAGGAGTCTTTGGTAATGCCAGGGGTTTGAATACTGGTAATGAAGCAGAATATGAGGGGAGAGCATTTGCTAAGGATGTAACATCCTAGGCTCATAACAAATACATTGTAGTAGAATGGTAAGTGATGATCAACTGAGCATCAAATTTTATTTGTTGACTTCTTTGTTTTGTGAAGTCCAGGGATTTGAACCTAGAACCTGGGTGCTCTCCCTTAATTTTTTCTCAAGGCTAGTGCTCTACCAGTTGAACCACAGCTTCATGTCCATAATTTTATTGGTTAATTGGAGATCAGTCTTTCCAAATTTCTGCTTTGGGCTTGCTTCAAACCTGATCTTCAGGTATCAACCTCCCGAGTAGCTAGCATTCCAGTTGTGAGCCACCAGAGCCTGGCTAGAATCACATTTTAAAAGTATTCACTAGGTGAATCAGGCGTGTCTAGCTACTATTTGAGAACTTTGGTTCCAGTGGGTCATGTCAGATTTAGAATAACATCAGAATTTTTCTTCTTGTAACCTATAGCATCCAATATCGTTTTTTCTTCATTGTACCTTTTTTTCTTACTTCACAAGCAAGCACGTCAGTGATGTTTTCCTTTTCTGAAGCAAGTTAGGTCCTTTCCCATCACTGAGGGATGTACTTGCTTTTCTTACTGCCTGGATTACCTGCTTCTAGTTAATTGCATGGATGATGGCTCTCAGGTTAACTGTCTCCTCCTCAGGGATATCTCCTCACATACCTGCTGTGAAGTTGTTGCCACAAAACTACCAATGTCATGTCTCTGATTTATAGAAATTTTCATTATGATTTCTGGTTTTCTTTTCAGCATGAAATTGATGAGGAGAGAGCCACATTCACTTGTTTCTCCAACACCTATAATAGTGCCTGGTCCTTAGTGCTCAGGAGCCTTGCATGGGGATCAGCCTTTTCCAGCTCAATTTATCCTAGCTTCTGGTCAGGACAGCTCTTGAAGCTGATGTCTGGTGGGTAGCAGTCATCCCTCTCATTCTTTGTGCCTTTCTGTGTTGTTGAGTCCACCTCAGAGCAAGATCAGTGCTTGACATCTATTTGCTGCTATGGAAAGATGGGTATGACATAATACAAGTTAGGGGAACTGTGTTGTGAAGCTGTGTGAAGAGACGCATCCCCATACAAGTTGCCAAGACAAGTGTTTCCCATGCTCAGGAGTGTATTCCACAATTCAGCATCCAAACTATCACCTACTCCCTGATGCACTCAGTGTATATTCCCATTTCCATTAAAAAAAGAAAAATTCAAGATATGCCTTTGATGATTTGTCATTGAATTACTGAAACAAAGTATATAATTTGGGGGCTGGGAAGGTGGCTCAGTGGTAGAGTGCTTGCCTTGCATGCATGAGGCCTTGGGTTTGATTCCTCAGCATCTCATAAGCAAAAAGAAAATAAGCCTGAAGTGGCACTGTGGCTCAAGTGGTAGAGCGCTAGCCTTGAGCTGAAGAGCTGAGGGATAGCTCCCAGGCCCAGAGTCAAAGCTGACAACCGGACCCCCCCCCAAAAAAAAAGTATATAATTTTATGTATTTGTAAGTCTTTGTCCATCTCTCTTGAGCCCTGGGCATATTTCTATGTGTTTGAAGCTTGGAAAGGGAAATAAGGTTTATTTCAGGATAGTCAAAAACATTTTGGGAGGGAATACCAACTTTCCATCTGATGTTCTACAGATGGCCATCTTGGCACAGAAACTAAGTAGAATGTCATAGCATAAGAGACTTGTCCTGATTTCTACTGACTTTCCTCTGGGGTCACAGAGAGTGATCCTACTGCATATGTGTCCCTTGGCTACACTCGAGGGACCAGGTCTCCTCTGAAAATCTAATGGCATGGGGGTAAGAGAAATAAAAACACAGAACCCAGCTTCTCACATTACTAGGATTACAGGCCTGAGTCTCATATACTAACTCATAACTGCCTTTTTATATATCGTGTAGCCGGTTTCATTATATTCAACTCATAGACAGATATACAAATATATGTTTATATTTATTCATCTATTTATAATCAGTGTTATATCTAGAAACACAAAAATATATATTCATATAACTATAATGAAAGTTATATTACCACTTTCCCCAATAATGATTTACACTAATATTATGTGAAAAAAATACTTACGATTGAAAATGTTAAAAGCCCTTGTAGTATGAAAAATCGTATTCGATCTTATACATCATATAAAATACTATATAAAATGTAATGAATATAGCATGTATTTCCATATATCTGATTTAATTGCTTCCTGATTTTGTGTTTGTCCATTTATGTAAGCCTTCTTTCTTCTATTGATGATGGCTTATACTTTCCAGTGTCGATATTTCCTATGTATTTTGTCAAATATATTCAGCCCTAAGTAGATTTTTTATGCTAATGGAGCCAAATTTTTCTTCAATATTTCCCAAACCACAATGAATATGTATACAGACTTGAACTCACTGTGGGAAGAAAGTCCCACATACCACTATAAGTATTGTAGCATTTGTCCCAATTGACAGAACAGCTTTCTAGATAATCTGATCTGGTATGTCCTAAAGCTTTTGTAACCACCTTATCACCCCATGCAGGCATGGTCTGGCTTCCTTGCAACTCCCTGTGCACTTAACTGATCCCTTTATATCCAGTAGGCTCCCTTGTTCAGCCTGCAGTTACTCTGTATTTTCCCACACACAGAACACATGTGCATGGTGCTTTACATTGTAAGTGAAAAAAAAACACATTTAAGACTCATGAATTGTATAATATAACATAAACATTGACATTTTAATAACGTTAGAAAAATAAGTAGAATGATCATTTTACAACAATCAGGACCAAAAAGAAACATAAAGATTTTCTAAAGAAGAGGGGAAGCAATCTCTAAATCTGGATTGTCTTCTAAGTTGCCTTCAGACACAAATTCTGCCTCAGACTCCTCAAAGGGATCTACTTCCTCATTAAAGGCAGTATTTTCTTCCTGAGTCTAGGGAGGGACAGATTCTTATTTCTCAATTGGAAATTGGATCTCCAGCAGCAGGACAGATTGTTCTGGATATTCTGTGAGGACAGAATCCCTTTCCTCAACTGAATCTAGACTTTGAACCTAACTTATGACTGGGGTCATTTTCCATTAGCACATATTTACCCTGCACTCCAAGACCAATACTTTTTTACTGGTTTGGATGTGATCTAGGTGAATTGTGAACATCAATGGAAGATATTCTGGACCATCTTCTTACTTGGTGGTATGTGAATGTACACCTATATCACATGTGGAGTTCAGAACCAATGGGATGTCTACAGGACTCAAAACTACTTGAGCCTTTCTACACATTGAAAAATCCTCTATGTTCACATGCTTTCTGGAGTCCAGTGTTGGCTTCCAATCTCCATCAGTCACCATAGGCGACATCACTGATGGGTTCTTTAGCTGGAATTCAGCAGAAAGTTCTCTACAGTGACACAAACATAGGTACAGGAGTCTTAGAGTAGACTCTAGAAGTTAAAGTGTGACTAAACTTCTATGAGGATTTAACAGGAGAAGCTGTAGAACTTGAGTTTGGACTGAACACTGATGAGAAGGTAGGGTGTTTCTAATGAGTGGTTATGTCCAAGTTCTTTTAAAAAGGGAACAGACATTACTCGGCATAGAACATCCATAAAAGGACATTTTGCCAAGCTGGGTAGTACAAAGGGTTCTTGGACAAGCAGGCCCATCCCTTGATACCTAGGTTCCATCCCTACTCACAAGCTCTAAGGCATCTAAACAAGGACTACTTACTCTTTTTCTTGGTCTCACGGGTCATGCTTTGCTCCAGCTGGTCCAGAAGGATATGTAAGCAGGACAGCAATTCTGAAGAGGGCATGTTGAGCTTGTCATACTTTGTAAGTTTTTTCAGCATGTCAAATTTCTTGTGCTCAAAAATCATCATGGTAGACGTCCATCCAAATAGTTAAGATGGAAAAATCGATGCTGTTGGCAAATTGTTGAAAGGAAAATGAGAGTCCGCCCTCTCCATCCTGAGCCTTCTACCACAGACCCTTTCTGGCATGACTAGAATGTTGGGAAGTGGGAAGAGACTCCTGGAAGCAGGATGCTCCTCACAACGCATTTCTAGAAATTTCTAATACAATCCTCCAAAATTCTCCCCGTGATGGGCAGAGAAAGTTGTTTCCCCACTGTATCTGACTTGCTACACACAACCCTCCCTGTCATTGAGGGATTGTGGTCCATGTGAGCCTGGTCATAAACAGAAAACCCTGTCATAAAAATGGCTCAAGCAGAGCTGAGCTCAGGTGGCTCATGCCTGTAATCTTAGCTATTCAGGAGGCTGAGATCTGAAGATCCCAGTTCAAAGCCAATCTAGGTAGCAAAGTGTGTGAGACTCCTATCTCAATAAACCACTAGAAAACCAGAAGTGGCACTGTGGCTCAAACAGTAGAACATTCATCTTGAGTTGAAGAGTGCAGGGACAGTGTCCAGGCGCAGAGTTCAAGTCACATGACCAACAAAAACAAAAGTGACTAAAGCGAAAAGAGCAGGTGTATAGTTCACTTTGTAGAGCACCTACCTAAAATACATGAAGCCCTGAGTTTAATTGCTAGTATTGAAAGGAGGAAAGGATATGAAGGAATGGAAGGAAGAAAAGAAGGAAGGGAGGAATTTTGATTTAACCAAATACTGGAAAGATGTGAAGTATTAAATAAAGGTATTACAGGTATTTTATATGAAAAGATACTGATTGTTTACTAAAAGGCAAATTATAAAATGTGGAATTCAGGCTAAAATACACGTACAATTTTGTTTTTCTGTAAAGTGATACTTACATACTTCTTTTGTTTAAAAGTAGTAAATGAGTTTAAAAAATCGAAGAGTTGTTAGAAATGAATCATTATTTCTTATCACTTTTTCTGCTACATTCACCATCTAAAAAATTGAAACAATGTTGATCAATTCAATTATTAATTTATTAATTTAATCTTTCATCTTTAGTGTATAGTCTATTGTACACATCATTTAATTATTTGAACCCTTTTTTTGTTTGTCTTTTGTCAATCATGGGTCCTGAACTCTGGGCCTGGGCACTGTCTCTTAGCTCTTTACCTCAAGGATATCACTATACCACTTGATCCACAGTGCCACTTCTGGATTTTCTGCTTATGTGGTACTGAGAAATTGAACTCAAAGGCTCATACATGCAAGGCAAGCACTTTATCACTTAGCCACCTTCCCAGCCCTGAACTCTTTATTTTTTCCTTTAGACATGGGGCTTGAATACAGGGCATGGGTGCTGTCCCAGAGCTTCTTTGCTCAAAGTTAGCACTCTACCATACAAGTTTAAACCATAGTGCCATTTCTTGTTTTTTAATGGTTAATTGGAAATAGCAGTCTCATGGTAACTTTTCTGCCCAGGGCTGGCTTTGAACCACCATCCTCATTTCTCAGCCTCCTGAGAAGGTAGGATTACAGGAGTGAGCCACCTGTACCCTTGTGCTCATTTTTTTTTCTTTTAACTGTGATTTAAGTTTAGTTCCCCCACCTAAATACGTGCAAACTGAGATGCAAATTGGCTTTAAATAAACCACTAGTTGAGGATGCTGAGATTACAAATGATGGCAAATTGTTTTTAACATTTTTTAATATGTGAAGCTTGAACTGAGGGCCTGGTTGAAATCCCTGTTCTCTTGTGCTCAAGGCTATCACTCTATTAGTTTGGCCCACAGTGCCCCTTTTAGTTTCTTGGTAACCAGTTAATGAGATAATAGACTCACAGACTTTCTTACCAAGGTTGTTACTAATCCTCGATTATCACATCTCAGTCACCTGAGTTGTTATGATTACAGGCATGAGCCAATGGCACCAGTTTTTTTAAAAAAGCAACAACAGATTACTTTAGGGGAGGTTGGAGGAGGAAAGAGCTAGAGGCTAAACAAGCTCTCACATAGAAAATAGTTGTAGTGTTCCAGTGAAGAGTCCTAGGCCAGAGAATTACTAAGTGTGCCATCACAGTACAGAGAGTTTGGCCAGAGAGGGAAAATCCAGGCAAGGAGACAGATCTGAGCACTTGCCATTAGCTGCAGCTGCAGTGGCAGCAGCAATGGCAGCAGCCTAGCCGCCAAACGAACAACACAGAGTCTGGGACAATGGTGCCAGAAACAGCAGGTGACTGGATTCTTCTTAAAACCAAAAAGAGCTGACAAGTAGCAGGTATCTTCATCCTGCAGATCACAGACCAGAGATAACCCAAGAACCAAGACTCCAGGGTGAGTAGAATACTGACATACTTACTCCTTCTCAGGTTACAGAGGAAAGAAGGCCACCCCTCCCGCCCTCACCCCCGGAGGTCTCCATATTTGATATTGAAAAGGCCCAGCTGAGGAGCTAGCTCCAGCTCAGGCCTTGGAAAAAAACAAAAGATTCATTTAGGAGGTCACAGGCACCTGACCTGACCTGCCAGGCTCAGCTCCTCCCTGGGAAAAGTCACCCAGCCCAAGCAGACAAAGCTCTGACGTGAGGGGAGTGACTTTCTTCACTGGGTAAACAGAGCCAGAGGCTGCCCCTCCCTACAGCAGCCTAGACAATCAAGTGAAATTCAGTAAACATAAACCCTGAGAATGGCTCCAGGCTGGGCTCTGTGTCTCAGAAGCTACCCTTCAGGGAAAAGCTACAATTTGCTGAACGGCCTCAATTCTACCCAGAACCTAGCCTCATCACAGCCTCTTCAAACGAGAGGAAACAGCCATCTCCCTCTTGTGCGAAACTCAAAGCAGATCTCCCTCTCATTGAACTAGCCTGGGAAGAGGATCACAAAATCCTGGGTAAAGCAGAGCATTTATCTGCCTGCTCAAACAAATTGACTTAAGAAACCAATCTAGCCACAGGCAAACCAAACACCACAAGCAGACAAGAGACTCCACCAAGAGACTTTGTACAGACACAATGAGATACAGGATCTTCCCATCTAATCCCGCCCCCCCCAAAAAAAGCTCTTTGTTGTACCCTTTTTGTTTTTTAGTTTTTTAAAAAAATTGTTTTCTATTAATCTTTTTTTCTCCCCTCCTATTTTTTTATTTTAGGTGTATATGTGTGTCTGTGTGCTTTGTTTAAATCTCTACTGACCTTTTGGTCCTTTTTTTCTTGTTTTTTCTTTTTCATTCTTTTCATTTTTCTTCTGTTTCCTTCTTTTTGTGTGACTTAATTGCTGTTCTGCTCATCCTCAGATATATGCCGTCATCGAATATTAGACTGAAAGACCCTAGTCCCCTAGGATACTTTCGTCAAGGGGCGGGCGCCCCAGAAACTCAGACTCCAGGCCGGGAGATGCAATAAGCAAGAGGAGTTTATTTGACGTTTGTGCAAACAGATTCTCTGCCCCGGTCAGTCAGAAAGCCCCAAGCATCAGTTACAAGCCTTTTTAAAGGCAAAAACCCACAAGATTAACGCATAACACAAAGCATCACGTGATTGGTTCATTTAAAGGTCGCCATATATGCCAACAATCACTTTGCCACGCGGGAAATTTTGTAACAATCTTTGTAAAACAATTGGCTCATGGTTGGTTTAAGGGGGGGTTACATGGTTACAGGCCTATGATTGGTTGACATTTGGCTTAGCTTGGGGTCTTGCCAGGTGGTCGTTATCTCAAGGTCCTGTCTGGGGAATTTCTAAATGGGAACTGAGGAACACGTAATGTCTGTTCTTTATCTACAACCACTGACTTTGTCCTGGGGCCGGCATCTGGTCCCTGAAACTTCTTAACTCATTTCTGGGAAGGGAAGGTCAGTGCTAGCGTAAGCAAGTTTACATAAGCAGAATAAGCAGTTAGCAAGTTAGTAATGGTAATGGTCAATTTTTAATCTTTCATTCCCCACTTCTTCTCTGGGCTAATTTTAATCTTAAAATTCAGGGTGTCTCTATATTATCTTGTGGGGTGTCAGTTGTTCTCAGTGCTTGGTATTGAGATCTCAGAACTAATAAACGGACTGCACTGATTTTTTTTCTTTTACCAAAGACAACAGTCTGTTGAGTATACAAGGTCCAATTGTAACAAAATTAACAGTACCAAAGGCCCCTATATTTTTTCCCACCAGTCCTGACTCCGTGTATCACAGTTAACTTAATTTTATGCCAGCTGTACTTGTAAGCTCCAATTTTAAGACATACTCATACCATTTGCGTCATACTCATACCATTTGCTACATAAACTTTCTGAGGTTTGTCTTAAGGACAATTTAAAATTTTTTCCAATTCCTTTTCCAAGGCTTTCTTTACCATTTGCTACATACTTAAACTTTCTGAGGTTTTTCTTAAAGACAATCCTTACTTTTTAAAACCTTTCTTCTCAAAAGGGGATATTTTTTCCCCAATTCCTTTCTCAAAACTCTCTTTACTACACTCCTCTTTGTTACAATTCCTTGAGCTTCTTTGTGGCTAGAGTTTAAAACTTCCCAATTTTTCCTGTGGCTTGTGAAACCAAGTTATCTCAGAACAACCTCAAAGTACCACTGGGCTGGAGAAGCTTGCTAGATTTTAAGGCTAAGAGTATTACTTCCATTGATAACACACTCAGGTTATTACCATACCAGAGCCAAACTAGGCTGTGACCATAGTGTGGATTTCCAGTCACTATGCACTGAAGCACCTAAGGCAAGCAAGCCAGTGATATCCTTGTCCCCAATATCTACTGTGGGAAGAGAGGGTTTCTGGATATCACCCAAAAGAATGTCCCACAAGATCTTAGATTTAGCTGCAGTCAACCAGGAAGCAGACACAGGTGATGGAATCAGGCAGGAGTTTCTCCAGGTGGCTGTCAGGCCATCGTCGAACATTACCCATTAGGGTATGCAGCAGCAGCAGCAGCAGCAGTAGGGTCTCTCAGTGGCTCCAAGGGACTGTAACACCTCATGCTGGGCTGTAAATTCCTACACAGACTGGTTAAGGATACATTGCATAGGCTTGGCAGACTTTTATTGTGCTGTTTTTTTTTTTTAATTTAATTTAATTTTATTTGTGAACATACTGTACAGAGGAGTTACAATTACATGGGCAGGATAATGCATACATTTCTTACCAAGCATTGCAGCCTCCTCCTTTGTTTACCCTTCACATCCCTTCCCAGCCTCCTCCATCCCCCCCAATCCCAATCCTTCTCCTTCCCCCCCTTTCCCCCCGCTCGCACCGACATTGTAAAGCTCGTTTTGGATATGAGTACTTGTACTTCTCATTGTTGCAACAGGTCCACCTGTATTCTTAAACAACTGGTTTTTCCCCATCTCCTCCACAAGTTATACTGACATCAAATATAGTGAAAGCAGGGGTTATACTGTGGGGGAGGGACATACAAAGCAACAAAGAGATAATCTTATAAATGCATTAGAAACATATGCATGAAAGAAAACAACATTAAAATACATATCTAAGGGTTCATTTTCCTGACATCACATTATCTGACCTTCAACTATGTTTATTGCAGCATTATTTACCGTAGCTAAGATATGTAACCAACCCAGATGCCCCTCAGTAGATGAATGGATCAAGAAAATGTGGTGTATATACACAATGGAATTCTATGCCTCCATCAGAAAGAATGACATTGCCCCATTTGTTAGGAAATGGAAAAACTTGGAAAAAATTATATTAAGTGAAGTATGCCAGGCCCAAAGAAACATAGGTCCCATGGTTTCCCTTATTTGTAATATCTAGTATCCTGCTGCTTTTTAAGATCTTTAAACAATAGTCCAGGACAATTTACCAAAATCACAACTTTTTTATTAACCAGATATTTTTGTAAATAGACACAGAAGGCTCATAAGACTTAGTCTTGTAACCATCTCTGACAGATGCAGTCTCCATACCTTGCACACCAACAACTGTTAACACTATTTTTATGCCTTTTTTAAAAAAATTATTTTATCTATTTTGCCTCATTTTTTCAAAACTGACTCTGCACCCTTGATCTTAAAATGGGGGTAAAAGGGCGAAGGTCCATCTTCTGTAACTTCTTCAAGCTGACTTCAGGGGTGTTGATCTTACCTAGCCAGGAACCTATAACCTTAGCCTATTTTACAAATAGGCTATCAGGGTTAGATGTCATTAAGAACAATATTTAACTTTTGAGAACTGCACAGACCTTTTCTCCGGCTATAGCAGTGTAGCTTGTTAGCACTCTGGTTTGCAAAAGCATCTTTCTAGATGGCTTACGAATGTGATCTCTAATGATCCCAACAATGCCTAAGTTACCTTTGCAGGCCTTTAGACAGATATCAATAGAAATACACTCTCAGGTTTACACAATTTTTCCTGAGCAGATGAACTTCATGTAACTAGTGTCAGCTCAATTAGAGCTGCCAATTAGAGCTTTTGGCACATAAAGGGGTTGAGATTTAAACTATCCCCCACATTTTATAACATTAGCCTTTTACTATCACAGAGGACTGGCAAGTTCCTGTCCCTTACAAGGTAGTCATGAACATTAGGCATGTTTACAAACTAGCTCCCGTGACCTCCTGGCTCTGACCAGTTTTGAAGGGCCATGCACAATTGACTCTAGGATCTGACATTTTTGCCATCCAAGCAGTGGCTTACTGTCTGTGGATGCTCCTCCATTGCTTTTTTCCCAGGAGTGTCTTCTCCACATTGGGATAAATGCCTCATTGGCATTTCCCTTTAGCTGGTCTCTGGATCTGACCTCGGGGCCTGAATGCTGTCCCTCAGCTCTACAGCTCAAGGCTAGTACTCTGCCACTACGAGTCCCAAAGCCACTCTGCTTGCTCTTTCAGCACTCTGCTGGCTGAGTAGAGGTGACAGTCTCACACGGACCGTTTTGTGCCCGGGCTGGCTTTGAACTAGTTTGCAGATCAATGAGTCTTATAAAAGGCCACCTTACTCCAATTAAAAGCAACAAGGTGGTCAACATAGAAGTAGCTTTTAAGCATGCTCTTACCTGAAACTTTTTAAGAGTCAAAGTTACATCAAACAAACTTGTAAGAATCCTCTGTGCTTTGCTCTGGATTTTGCTGGAAACTTTAAAAAAAAAACCTATAAGAGCAAACTAGAATAGCAATCATTTTGATAATCTTAATTTTTTTTCTTTGTGTACATTGAGGCCAATGTTAAGAACAATTTTATATTTAAACTTTATATCCAAAAATCCATTTCCTATTTTTTTAAGTCTCCTTTAATCTTCTTTTTAATATTGTATACCTTAGTTTTTATTTGCATTTTGAAAAGATCCCTTAAAATCTTGAGGCCAAGTGTCACTCATTACCTCTTGGCTGCTTGTTTTACAACAGACACACATTAAGATTTTTAAACTCAAATGACAATTTTTCTTTAATGTGAAAATAACAATCATCATAACTGAAACAAAAAGCTAGACTTAACACCTTTATAACTTTTAAAGACATCCTAATTGTAGAACATAATTGAAAGTAAGACACATTATACAAATAACTTTTTAACCCTCTTTTTAAGGCCTTCCTAATTTTCATGTTAACACATCCAAGGGGAAGTTTTAGCAATACTAATCAGATCATCACATCACTCATTTTAACCATCATGTTTTCAGTGTCTATCTGCAGGGAAAAGAGAGAACAAAGATGGGCCACTCAGCCCCTTCTATGGAATGGGCACACACCCAATCCGACTCTTTAGGGTTAGATGAACTGCGTTTGTGCCAGCTTGCCCTCTTTCACCATGCGTGGACTCCTCCCAGGGCTTGTCCCACCATGCATGGCCAGCTGAACTGCCCTTCTGCTTATTCACCCCTCACCCCTAAAGATAGGTCTTCTGTTGGCTTCTAAGTTTTTCCCCTTTTCTTATCTCTTGGTTTTCGAATCAAATACACAGTTTTTAGACCGACAGAACAAGTAACATCTTTGCCGGTGTTAAACTAACCTTTATATTTAAATTTTTAATATTTATCCCCAAGTTTTAGCCAAGGGAACTAGATCCCAGACAGCCAATGCATTTTTGTTAAGCCAGATAACTTGATTACAGTATAAAAAGTCTTATGCATTTTAAAACATTAGTTTTCTAAAATACCAGATTTTCTAATTTGCAAGTTAAAGAATCTTTAAAGAGCCATTTAAAACAATGTGAAGATTTTTTAAACATTTTTCTTAATGTTCAAACCTCATAACCATTTGAACTTTTAAATTTAAACTCACTCAATTGTTACAGCATGCTGACAATTCTTATCTTTGAACACGTTCACAGACACACACAAAACACTCACACTCTGGTTTGCAAAAGCATCTTTCTAGATGGCTTAGGAATGTTATCTCTAATGATCCCAACAATTCCTAAATTACCTTTGCAGGCCTTTAGACAGGTATCAATAGAAACACACTCTCAGGTTTAACCTTTTGAATTTTTAAATTTAAACTCACCCATTGTTACAGCATGCTGACAATTCCAATGTTTCAACACGTTCACAGACACACACAAAACACTCACACAGATCTTAAGGCGCGCAAAAATCAAAATCAGTCGTACGTACAACTTTTAAAGTTTTTAAACAAAAATTTAAGACAGTATTTCTTTTAAACTAGGTACCCTTGTTGGGCTTTATTTTCCCAGAGCTTGTTTGTCTAGCAAAGCAATTCACTAATTAGTCTCTTGAATCCCTTCTGTTGGAGGAGGGCTGGGGGAGGGGGTCACCTAAAACTAAACTGGACAGATTTTTTAAATCCAATTTTAGACAAGAGCACTTTACAAATTGTTACATTGTCAGGACTAGCTGAAAAAGTCCAAACCAGACACACAGCCTTCTACACCCTCCCTGCCAGCAGCCTGAGGCTTGAAGGAAACCAAACTAGCCCAGCTGGAACTTTTATTCCCCCAGAGATGTTTAAATAAATAAATAACAAAAACACAGATAAACACAAAAACCAAGGATCCACATTTAAAACTGGTACCAATTCTAAAACAGAACTAGACAAGTACTGAAGCCTGAGTTAGGGACTAATGGGCCCCAGTTTATTCCTACAGGAACTCTGTGCTGCTCTCACTCAGCAAGCTGAATCCAGAGTCTGCTGAGTGAGCCTGCCACACTCACCCAGAACTTCCCTACCCCAGAAAACATAAAACAAACACACACACTAAAGCAAACAAGACAAACAAGTGGCCACAAAGGCGAAATCAAGTCTTAGTGAATGGGGCAACATCTCACCACCATTCACTAACCAGGGGACTCAACTTCCCTACTCATGTCCGGAGGATTTTTCTTTTAGATATCTGCAGATGTTGACTCAGGGGCCTTCCAAGGCAGAGGAGAATTCCCAGTCATCTTGGGGCAAGGGAAAAGAAAAATCCCTAGCGGCCGTCCCCTCAGACTGACAGGTTCTCCCCCATGCTCAGACCCCCCCAGCCAAGGCCCAAGGCTGAGATCTAACTGGAGCCACATGCAGGTGGTCAGTGGCAGCTTCATAATTGACAAACAAGCAAGTTACAAAAGCAGAACCAGCAGTTTTTTTTTTTTTTTCAAACGAACTAGGACAATGTCTCGGGGTGTCCTAGGAGTGGACTCACTTGTTGTCCCACCTCTATAGAGAATACAAAACACAAATTAAAAATGAGTAACACTAAACAGAGACAGACAGAACCACAGAGATAGACAGAACCAGACACTGCGTGGCAACCGAGTGAATACAGATGAGGAAGGAAATTACAGATGGGAGTGGCTGGCCGCGCCTTAACTCCCCAGAACAGAGAGACACTCAGATCTCTTCCTTCATCAAGACAACCCTGGAGTAGGACTCCAGGGTGTGACCAGGTTACTGGGCACGTCTGCTTTTCCCTCTGGCCCAAATACAGATTCAGACGACCCTGGAGCAGGGCTCCAGGGCGGGACTAGGGTACTGGGCACCTCTGCTTTTCCCTTTAGTCCAAATACAGATTTGGATCCCAGAACGCAAAACGAAAGTGACAAACACACAAGACAAGAGCTCTGTCTTACCTCCTGCCGGTCCTGGAATCTGGGGTTTGGGGGCTCCTGGTTCCTGGCCAATGCACCAAATGAAAGACTATAGTCCCCTAGGATACTTTCGTCAATGGGAGGAGGCCCCAGAAACTCAGACTCCAGGCCGGGAGATGCAATAAACAAGAGGAGTTTATTTGACGTTTGCACAAACGGACTCTCTGTCCCAGTCAGTCAGAGAGCCCCGAGCAGCGGTTACAAGATTAACGCATAACACAAAGCATCCTGTGATTGGTCCATTTAAAGGTCACCATATATGCCAACAATCACTTTGCCACGCGGGAAATTTTGTACACTCTTTGTAAAACAATTGGCTCATGGTTGGTTTAAGGGGGGTTTACATGGTTACAGGCCTATGATTGGTTGACATTTGGCTTAGCTTGGGGTCTTATCAGGTGGTAGTTATCTCAAGGTCCTGTCTGGGGAATTTCTAAATGGGAACTGAGGAACACGTACTCTCTGTTCTTTATGTATGACCACTGACCTTGTCCTGAGGCCGGATTTGTTCCCTGAAACTTCTTAACTCATTTCTGGGAAGGGTCAGTGCTAGCGTAAGCAAGTTTACAGAAGCAGAATCAGCATTTAGCAAGTTAGTAATGGTAATGGTCAATTTTTAATGTTTCAAGACCTTACCCCCATTGTATACACACTTAATCTAGAATTTTATTACTCAATTCAAAACTTCTTAGCCTTAAATTCTGTAATAGCAGTATTATCTCTTTATATCTAAATAATTTTTGAGAATCTTTATTTTTTAGTTTTTCATGTCTCCTTTCTATTCCTCCCCTCCTCTCATCGTATCCTTTTCTTCTCTCAATATCACCTTAAACTTAGATAATTTTTAAGATTCATTTCTTAAACTTAAATATTCGTTTTTCCCATTTTTCTTGTCTGTTTTATTCTCTCTCCTACTATTCTGTCCAATCCATTTCCCTCTTTGAGATTAGAACTTGGTTAAATTCACTCTCCTTTTACTTCTCCACATTCTTCTAATCCTATTTTTCCTCCCATTTGTCCCTAAATGTACTAATTTCTGGTTTGCCAAATTCGTCCTTGCTGTTGTTAGCCCATTAATCCATAGTTGTTTGATGTTGAATAGATTGTATCTGTTCAACTAGATTATACCTGTGTCCTTTTGCCTATGCCACTACAGGACTTTGGTTGATGCATGCCTTGAAAAATGTATTCTAGCAGAAAACTGGTGTCACTTCATATCAAATGGGCAGAACAAACCAAAACAACACAAGAAAAATGCAAGTCCTGGTATCTCAACTCCCACTCATGATAACCAGGTGACAGAACAGATAATGTGTATTCCAGAGGAGAGTTCCCCAAAAGCTCTATAAATATTACTGGAAAACATGGTGAATGAACAGACATAAAACCTGCAAAGGACTCAGTGTGAACATGATAGGGAGAGAGAGGAAGCAAACCAAATATCAATACAGTAATCTCATGAGCATGAGGAAGCTACTCAAAGATAGATATAGAATTGCGTGAACATGTTAAGAACACTCAAAGAGAAATAAAGGAATTGTGTGAGCAGGCTGAAAACCGTGAAAGAAATACAGGAATTGTATGAACAGGCTGAAAACAGACAAAGATAATGTCAGGAATTGAGTGAGCAGGCTGAGAACAATCAAAGAGAACTACAGGAATTGCATGAACATGAGGAAGCTAATCAAAGAGTAATACAGGAATTGCAACGGAGGGACGAGAATAAACAAAGATCAATAGAAGCATTCATGGAATCCTTAAACAGACACCTGAAAGAATTCAGGGAGACCACAAAGGGAATGCTGAATGGAACCCAACAGAAGGAAAGGGACTATAAGGAAACCATAACCAAACAACTAAGTAATTTGAAAATAAGCACTGAAGACCAAGTTAAGGAAGTAAAGAAGCTCATAGGAGATCTAAAGCAAAGCTTCAACAAAGCATTTGAAGTCATCAAAGACAAACAATTAGAGGAAAATGAATAAAAAACAAAGAAGAAAGTCTTGACAGTAGGTTAGACCATGCAAAAGATAGAATCTTGTTGACTGAAGACAGCTTAGATATTATAGAGAAAGAATGTACAACTATCCAAGACAAATCCAGAAATAGTTTTAGATATATTCAATTGGATTTAGATATATGCAATTGGAAGACACCATCAGAAGGCTTTATCTGAGAATAATGGGTGTAGAGGAGCACCTAGAGACAGAAGAAAATGGTCTAGGAAATTTGTTTAACAGGATCCTAGCAGAGAAATTCCCAAACATGCAAAAAGAAAGGCCTATTCAGATACAAGAAACTTTTAGAACCCCAAATAGACCAGAAGAGAGCAGGATATCCCACCGTCATATTATAATATGCACAAGGTCAATTCAGACCAAGGAAAAGATCCTTAAAGCTGTCAAGGAGAAAAGATCAATCATCTATGAAGGGAAACAAATTAGAATAACTTCAGTTTTTCAGCAGAGAAAATTAAAGCAAGAAGAGACTGGAATGATGCATGCCATGACCTAAAGACAAAGTATGAACCAATAATAATGTAAACAGCTAAATTCTCCTTCATTACCAAAGGTGTAATGAAAACCTTCCATAGCAAAGAAAAACTGAAAAAATATATCTCCACCAAACCGGTCCTACAAAAGATACTTAAAGATGTCCTACACAGACAGAACCTACAAGATGACAATAAAGGCAAAGAAACGGCACCCAAACTGAGAATCCAAAAACCATAGGAAGAACCAAGTTGCTGCAGCCCCCAAGAAGCTGGATAAAATTGCAGAAACTACCAAACACTTCTCAGTCCTTTCTCTCAATATTAACGGACTTAACTCTCCAATTATGCGACATAGACTGCCTAGTTGGATTAAAAAGCAACATCATTCTATCTGCTGCCTTCAGGAGTCACATTTTGCCCCCCAAAACAAACACATTTTCAATGTTAAAGGCTGGAACAAAATCTACCAAGCAAACGGTCTCCATAAACAGGCGGAAGTTGCAATCCTAATATCAGATAAAATAGACTTCAAATTAAAATTCGTGAGAAGAGATAAAGAAGGTCACTACATACGAATTAAGGGATATTTCTTTCAGGAAGATATTACAAAAATAAATACTATTCGCCAAACAAAGCATCACCGAAATTTATCCAACAAACACTACTTTCCCCAAAATCTCAAATTGATCCAAAGACAAGTGGTGCCTGGCGGGGGAGGGGAGGCGGGGAGGATTGGATGGGGGGTGAGGGGTAAGCTGGGAAGGGATGTGAAGGGTAAACGAAGAGGCTGCAATGCTTGATAAGAAATGTATGCATTATCCTGTCCATGTAATTGAACCCCTCTGTACAGTGTGTTCACAAAAAATAATAATAATAAAAATTAAAAAGAAGAATTGTTGATGACTTTAACAGACCACTTTCCACACTACATAGATTAACTAGACAAAAACTCAACAGAGAAACTGCAGATCTAAAGAACTGCCTAGATCAACTAGATTTAACAGACAACTACTGAATATTTCACCCAGCAGCCTCAGAATTCACTTTTTTCTCACAACTACATGGAACATTTTCCTAAATAGACTACTTTTTTATTGTGAAAATACTGTACAGACGGGTTACAATTACATGGGCAAGACAATGAGTCCATTTCTCATAAAGCACTGTAGCCTCCTCCTTTGTTTCCCCTTCCCATCTCATCCTCTCCCCGTCCTACCACCCAACCCTCCTCCCCCCACCCACCAAATTTGTAAACTTCGTTTTTGACATAATGACTTGTACGTCTCATTGCAATGGGTCCACCTGTATGCCTATTTGAACGATTTGTTTTTTCCCTTCCCTTCCACAAATGATAACAACATCAAATACAGTGAAAGCAAGGGTTATACAGTGGGGGAGGCACATATAAAGCAACAAAGAAATAATCTTATAAATGTGTTAGAAACAATTGCATGGAAGAAAAAAAACACATTTGAATAAATATCTTAGGGTTCATGTCCCTAATAACTTATCTGACCTTTTCTGCTTGACTCAGACATATACTAGTTATTACAAATAGGGGAAACCATGAGATCTATGTTTCTATGGAACTGGACTTTACTTAATACATTTTTTCCCAAGTCTTTCCATTTCCAAACAAATGGGACAATGTCATTCTTTCTGATGGAGGCGTAGAATTCCATTGTGTATATATACCACATTTTCTTGATCCCTTCATCTGCTGAGGGGCATCTGGGTTGGTTCCATATCTTAGCTATGATAAATAAGGCTGCAATAAACATAGTTGTGCTGGTAGTTTTAGTATGGCCTTGTTTGTGAGCCATTGGGTAAATGAACAAAACTGGGATTGCTGGGTCATAGGGTAGATTTATGTGGAGTCGTTTGAGGAAATTCCATACTGCTTCTGTTGTTATTAGAGTTCTTGATTATAGCCATTCTAACTGGGGTGAGGTGGTATCTCAGTGCTGTTTTGATTTGCATTTCTTTTATTGCTAAAGAGATTGAGCATTTCTTCATGTGTCTATTGGCCATCCTTCTTTCCTCTTCAGAGAAGTTTCTCTTCAAGTCTTTAGCTCACTTATTTATTGGGCAGTTTTTTCTTTGAAGGTTTGTTGCTGGGGAGTTTATTTTTTTGCGTTGCAGGTATATTTCAGATAAGAGACCCTTTTCCGTTGTATGGCTAGTGAAGACCTTCTCCCAATCCATGGGCTTTCTATTGATCTTGCTAGCTATGTCCTTTGCCATGCAGAAACTATGCAATTTCATGGAATCCCATTTGTCCAAACCTTCTTAGATTTGTTGTGTGTTTGGGTCTCTATTAAGAAAATGTCGGCCTGCGTGTTTGGATCTATGTCGGATTTGAGGGAAAGTAGTGTTTCTTGGAGAAATTTGGGTGCTCCGTTGTTTGGCAAATAGATATTTAGAATTGTAATATCCTCCTGAAGGAGAGATCCCTTGATTAGTATGTAGCGACCTTCTTTATCTTTTCTCACTAATTTTAATTTGAAGTCTATTTTATCTGATATTAGGATTGCAACCCCCGCCTGGTTATGGGAGCCATTTGCTTGGCAGATTTTGTTTCAACCTTTCACATTGAAAATGTGGTTTTTTTACGAGCAAGATAAAACTTCTGAAAGGAGCAGATAGAAGGATGTTGCTTTTTACTTCCAGTAGACAGTCTATGTTATTTAATTGGAGAGTTAAGTCCGTTAATATTGAGATTTAGGACTGATGTATTTGGGAGCTGCTGCCATTTTATCCACATTCTTGGTGGCTGTGGCAACTTGGTTCTTCCTATGGTTTCTGGATTCTGTTTGGGTGCGGTTGCTTGGCCTTTATTGTGATCTAGTTGGTTTTCTATGTGTAGGACATTCTTAAGACTTTTTAGTAGATCTGGTTTGGTGGAGAAGTATTGTTTCAATTTTTCTTTGCTATGGAAGGTTTTTATTTGACCTTTGGTTATGAAGGATAGTTTATCTGGTTACAGTATTCTTGTTTGATAATTGTCTTTAGGGTATGGCATAGATCATTCCAGGCTATTCTAGCATTAAATATCTCTGCTGAGAAATCTCAGGTTATTCTAATTGGTTTCCCTTTATAGGTGATTGATCTTTTCTCCTTGACAGCTTTAAGGAACTTTTCCTCAGTCTGAATTGACCCTGTGTATTATAATGTGACAGTGGCATGTCCTATCCTGGTCTGGTCTATTTGGTGTTCTAAAAGTCTCTGGTATCTGAATAGACCTATCGTTTTGGGTATTTGGGAAGTTCTCTGCTAGGATTCTGTTAAACAAATTTCCTAGACCATTAACTTCTGTCTCTAGGTGCTCCTCTACACCCATTAGCCTCAGATTAGGCCTTCTGATGTTGTCTTCCAAATGTTGAATAGCTCTATCATATTTCTTGGATTTGTCTTGGATGGTTGTATGTTCTTTCTCTAGAATATCTAGGCTGTCTTCAATCCCTGAAATTCGATCTTTAGCATGGTCTAACCTACTATCAAATCTTTCAACATTGTTTTTTATTTCTTTTCCCTCTAGTTGCTCGGCTTTGATGGCTTCAGAATCTTTGTTGGAATTTTGTTTTAGATCTTGTATGGACTTCTTTACTTCCTTAATTTGGTGTTCAGTATTTATTCTCAAATCACTTAGTTGATTGGTTATGGTTTCCTTGGATACACATTCCTTCTGTTGGGTTCTGTTCAGCATTCCCTTTTGTGGTCTCCCTGACTTGCTTGAGCTCTCTGTTCATGGATTCCTTGAATGCCTTTAGGGATCTTTCTGTATTCTCATCACACTCTCTCAATTCCTCTATTAGTCTTTGATTACCTTCTTCACATTCACGCAGTTCCTGTAGTTCTCTTTGAGTGTTTTCAGCCTGCTCACGCCATTCATGACTTTCTCTTTGACTGATCCCAGCCTGTTCACACAATTCCTTTATTTCTCTTTAAGTGTGCTCAAGCTACTCTCGCAATTCCTGTATCAATCTTTGAGTAGCTTCCTCACACTTATGATATTCTTTATTTTGCCTCCTCTCTCTCCCTATCATGATCATACAGAGTCCTTTGCAGGCTTTCAATCTTTACATTTACCATGTTTACAAGTAGTATTTGTTGAGGTTTTTGGGAACTCTCCTATGGATTATTTGTCATCTTATTTGTCCCCTGATTATTATGAGTGGGAGTTGAGATACCTGGCCTTGCCATTTTTCTTGTGTTTTTCCGGATTGCTCTGCCCATTTGGGATGAAAATAAACCAGTTTTGTGCTAGCACACTATTTTAAGGCAAGCATCAACCAAAGTGTGTAGTTGCACAGTCAAAAGTCTGCAGATACAACATAGTTCAATAGATATATCTATTCAATATCAAACAACAAAGTATTAATGGACTACGAACCGCAAAGAAGAATTTGGCAAACAGAAATTATTAGGTTTAGGGAGAGATGTGGGTAAAAATAGGCATAGAGGGATGTGGAAATGCAGTGGGAGAGTTAACTTAAATAAATACTAAACTGAAAGTGGGAAATAGCTTGGATAGAATGATAGTAGCGAGAGAAAAAAGAAGAAAGAGAAAGAAAAAAAGACAAGAAAAAATAGAAAAACAAACATTAAAAATTAAGAAGTATAACACTTAAAAATTATGCAATTTGAAAACATAATATTCGGAAAAGAACGTGGATAGAATAAGAGAACGGGAGGGATAGAAAGGAGATGTGGAAAACTTAAAAACAAAAATGCTTAAAATATTATATAGGTATTAAGAGGTAGTACTGCTATTAAGGAAGTTAAGTCTAAGTAGTTTTAAATTAAGTAATAAATTTCTGGATTAACTGTGTACACAATGGGGCTAAAGTCAAATAATCAACTACGGGTATATGTGAGGATGAGAACAGCAATTAAGTCACACAAAGAATGAAAGAGAAGAAAACGTGAAAAGAGGGAGAAGGAAAGAAAAAAAAAGGATTAAATGGTCGCTAGAGCTAAACAGAGCAAATTTATTTTAAAAGAAAAACAGAAAAAAATACACACATATATTCCCCAAAATAAAAATTATAAGCGGAAGAAAAAAAAGTTAATAGAAAAAAAATTTTAGTTAAAAATTAAAAATTAAAAAAAGTTTAGAAAAAAATTATAAAAGGTAAAAGAAAAGAGATCTTTGATTCTTTTGGGGGGGGGATGGGACGATCCTGTATCTCCCTTGTGTCCATAACCAGTAGCTTGTTGGAGTATCTGGTCTGCTTGTGGTGTTTTATTTTCCTGTGTCTTGGATGGTTTCTTAAGTAAATTTGTTTGAGCACGCAGAAAAATGCTCTGCTTTACCAAGGATTTTGTGATCTTCCTCCCAGGCTAGTTCAATGGGACAGAGATCTACTTTGAGTTTCACAAAAGAGGGAGATGGCTGTTTCCTCTAGTTTGGAGATGCTGTGATGAGGCTAGGTTCTGGGTAGAATTGAGGCCTTTCAGCAAACAGTAGCTTTCCCCTGAGGAGTTAGCTTCTGAGAAACTCACAGAGCCCAGCCTGCAGCCATTCTCAGGATTTATGTTTACTGAATTTTAATTGATTGTCAGGGCTACTGTAGGGAGGGGCAGCCTCTGGCTCTGTTTACCCAGTGAAGAAAGACACTCCTTGGTCTGGGGGCCCAAACTGGATGACTTTTCCCAAGGAGGAGCTGAGCCTGGCAGGTCAGGTTAGGTTCCTGTGACCTGCTAAATGACTCTTGTTTTCTTCCAAGGCCTGAGTTGGAGCTAGCTGCACAGCCAGGCTTTGTCAGTATCAAAGATGGAGATCTCCGGTAATCAGAGGGGAGGGTTGGCCTTCCCTCCTCTGCTCCCTGAGAAGGAGTGAGGATGTCAGGCTTCTACTCAAGCCAGAGTCTTGGTTCCTGGGTCATCTCTGGTCTGTGAACTTCAGGATGAAGATGTGTGCTCCTTGTCAGTTCTTGCTGGTGTTGAGTAGAAACTGCTCGCTTGCCACGTCTGGCGCCTAAGTCCCGGACTCTCTGTGTTGCAAGTATGGCGGTTATGGCTGCCACTGCTGCCGCCGCATCCGTGGCAACTACCAAGTGCTCTTATCTGTCTTTTTGCCTGGATTTTCCCTCTCTGGGGTAACTCTCTGTCCTGTGACGGCACACTTGGTGTAATTCTCTGGCTTAGGACTATTCATTAGAACACTAAAATTGCTTTCTATGCGAGAGCTTGTTTAGCCTCCAGCTTCTTCTCTGCCATCTTCCCAGAACTCATCAGAAAATAACATTTAAAGGCAAGCCCATGCAGGAAATTACATGGGACATTTTTTTCTGTGTGTGCCAGTCATGGGGGTTGAATTTGTTCTACTTTACTCAAGGCTGGTGTTCTATTACTCTCAGCTAATTGGTGGGATCACTATCAGCTAATTGGAGGTAAAGAGTCTCATGAAATTTCCTGTGCAGGCTGATTTCAAACTGATAATCAGATTTCAGCTTCTTGAGACATTCTGTGCTTTACATGAGACTCTTATCTCCAATGAACCACCAAAAAGAAAAAAAAAAACAACACCTGGGGTTGAGCTGTGGTTCCAATGACAGAAATGAGACAATGATTTCTGGACAGCACCCACACCTTGAGATCTAGCTCCAGGACCAGCACACACAAGAATAAACTAAATAAATGAAAAGAAAGGTAGAAGAAGAAAATGGAGAGCCGATTTCAGAGTTTAAAATGAGCAAAACTGAGTGAGCTTACACTTGTTACTGTACTTACTCAAGGGTCTCTCATCTGAGGATCAGTGTTTAAGGCCAGCCAAGGCAGGAGTGTCCATGTACTCAACTCTAATTAGCCAACTACAGTTTTTTTTAAAAGCTCCAAATGTGCTGTGGCTAGTATTAAAAATATACTAGGACTGGGCTGGGAAGGTGACTCAGTGGGAGAGTGCTTGCTTTGCATGCAAGAGGCCCTGGGTTCAATTCCTCACCAACACATAAGCAGGAAAAGCCAGAAGTGGCGCAGTAACACAAGTGGTACGGCTCTAGCCTCAAGCTGAAGAGCTGAGGGACAGCACCCAGGCCCAGAGTTCAGGCTCCATGACAGGCAAAAAAAAAAAAAAAAAAAAAAAAAAGGAACTGGGACAATACCTAGGCTCTGATTTATAGTTCCTAGCCCAGCATACATATGGAAATAAAAAGTAGAAATTAAAAAATATATAAGAAAATCCAATTAAATTTTAAAAATGAGTCATAGTGTAAAGGCAAACCCAGTCAAGAAATTCCAGGAATCCGTGTGACCTATGTTTCTTTAGGCCTGCCTTACTTCACTGAATATAATTTTTTTTCAAGTCTTTCCATTTCCTAACAAACGGGACAATGTCATTCTTTCTGATGGAGGCATAGAATTCCATTATTTAATGAGTCAAGCAGAAAAGTTCAGATAAGGGGATGTTAGGGAAATGAACCCTAAGATATGTATTCAAATGTATTTTTTTCTTTCATGTGATTGTTTCTAACACATTTATAAGATTATTTCTTTGTTGCTTTATATGTCCCGCCCCCACAGTATAACCCCTGCTTTCACTGTATTTGATGTCAGTATAATTTGTGGAGGGGAAGGGGAAAAACAAATCGTTTAAACAGGGAAACAGTTGGACCCATTGCAACCATGAAATGTAAAAGTCGTTATGTCGAAAATGAACTTCACAACTTTGGTAAATGAGGGGGGGAGGGGAAGCGGATTGAGTGGGGTGGCAGGGGAATGATGGGAAGGTATGGGAAGGGGAAACAAAGGAAAAGGCTACAATTCTTGATAAGAAATGTACTCATTATCTTGCCCATGTAATTGTAACCCCTCTGTACAGTATTTTCACAATAAAAAAAGGAAAAAAAAAGAAATTCCAGGAGACTGTTTTGTGTGTGGTAGCCACACTGGAGATAGGATTTTGTTTATTGAATGGAAATAAGAGTTTCATGGACTTTCTTGCTCAGGCTGCTTTCAAACTATGATGGGCAGATTTCAGCCTTGTGTATCAGGCCAGCCCTTGCATGAGTTCAAGCTCCAAGACCAACAAACACAAAAATAATAAAATAAATGAAAAGAATTGTAGAAGAAGAGAAGAAAGAGGTAATACCAGAGGTTTCAATGAACCAATCATTGGTGGCTCATATCTGTGATTCTAGCTACTCAGGCTGAAATTTGAGGATACTGTTTAAAGCTCAGCTCAGTTATGAGTTCATAAGATGCCTCTCTTTCTGTATCTCTCTGTCTCTCTCTATATATATTTCTGTCTGTCTGTCTCTCTCTCTCTGTGCCATTCCTGCTGTTTGATCTTGCACTATTTTCTTCAATGACCTACTTACTTTCAGATTTTTAGTGGTTAATTGGAGAAAAGAGTGTTAAGGACTTTCCTCAATTTTCAGCTTCCCAAATCTGGCCTACCTCTACATGAGTCTATTGTCTCCAATTAACTTCCCCCCCAAAAGTCAAATGCTATGGTTAGTCCCATATGTGCATTGAGACAGCATCTGAGCTTCAATTTCTACTCCTAGGACAAGCAAAAATGAAGAAAATAAGAAAAGAAGGTGGAAGCAAGCACATATTAAAGTTTTAAAATGAACCAAATGTTGCTGGTCATGTGTGTTGTTTAATCCTTACCATACAATAGGCTGACGTCTGAGGATTGCAGTGTCAAATCAACCTGGGCAGGAATGTGCTTAAGACTCATCTTCAGCTACACAGCTGTGAGCTGTGAGCTGTGGCTGAAGTGATAATAACACTAACCTTGAGTATAAAAGGTAAGAAATAGGCCCCAGAGTCAGAGGTCAAGCCACAGGACCAATAAAATTTTCAAAGAGAAGAGGAAGAGAGGCTGAAATCTGAGGATCATGGTTCAAAGCTAGCCCATGCAAGAAAGTCCATGAGGCTTTCTCTGTGTGTGCATCAATGTGCTGTTCTATGCCTTGAGCTTGTGCTGTTTTGTTCAAGGATAGAGCTCCACCACTCCCAGCTTTTCATTGATTAATTGGAGCTAAGAGTCTCATGGACTTTCCTGCCTTGGTTGGCTTTGAACCATGATCCTCAGATTTCAGAAAACTGATTCATGCAGGGCTTTGCATAAGACTCTTATCTTCTATTAGTGAATTAAAAAAAAAAACTGGAGTTGAGCTGTGACTCAAGTTGCAAACTGGGCAATCACTTTCTAGGACAGCACTCAGGGCCTTATTTGAAGCACCAAGGCAAAACAAGTATAGCCACAATTTATATTTTGGCTCATGTGGTAAGCCACTAGTCTTGAAGAAAAAGCTCTGGTATTGTATCCAGGACCTTACTTGCAGCCCCAGGACTAGAGCATAAACAAAAATAACAACAAGGAAAATTGCAAAAAGAAAAATTGGAAAAAATAACATATTAACCTTTGTAAATGAACAATCGGTTTGTGGTTCATTTGTATAATTGGAGCACTTCAGGGAGCTGAAATCTGAGGATCATGGTTTGAAGCCAGACCACCCAGAAAAGTACATTAAAATCTTACGTTCAATAAGCCAGCAAAAACCTAGAAGTGGAGCTATGGTTCAGTTGTAAAACATAATCCTTGCGTCAAAAAGCTAATAAACATAAGGGCGCTGAGACTCTAGCCTGTAATCCTAGATATTCAGGAGATTGAGATATGAAAATCATGGTTCAAAAACAACCTGGGAAGGAAAGTTAATGAGGTCTTATCTCCAATTAATCACCAGAAAACCTGAAGTGCCGCTGTGGCTGAAATGGTAGAGCATTCCCCTTAAGTTGAAGAGCTCAAAGACAGCAACCAGGCAGAGGGGTCAACTCCACCCTCCTTAAAAATAGTTAAGAAACAGCAATAAGGCCCAGAGATCAGGTCTACTGACCGCAATTAAAAAGCATTGAGGTTGAAGGCAATAAACAGCTGAGTAAAAATATTAAAATGTCAGAATCTGGTTGCTCATGCCTGTAGATAGATTCGAGCTACCTAGGCTGCATTTCAAAGCCAGCACTAACAAGAAAGTCCATGAGACTTGTGTATGTAATTTCCAGTACTAGGTGTTGAACTTGCCCTGTTTTCCTCAAGTCTAGAGTACTACAATCCCCAGCTTTTTGGTGATTAATTAGAGATAAGAATCTCAGACTTCATCTGGGAAGTTGGCTCAATGGTAGTGTGATAGCCTTGCATGCATGAGGAACTGGGTTTGATTCTTCAGAACCACATAAGCAGGAAAAGCCGAAAACGTTGCTGCAGCTCAATTGATGGAGCATTAACTTTAAGCTGGAATGCTGATGGACAGCCCCAAAGCCTAGTTTTCAGGCCCACAACCAATGGCAAAATAACAATTTAAAAAAACCCTCAGACTTTGCTGTTCAAACTGGCTTCAAACCAAGATCCTCAGATTTCAGCCTCCTTAGTAGTATTGGGGTTCGCATGAAACTCTTCAAAAAGAAAGCAGCTGGATGTTGACCTGTGGCTCAATTGGCAGAACTGAGCAAAATCTCTGAGACAGTGGCCAGTCTCTAGATGGAGAAAAAAAAAACAAAAAAATTCAAAAATAAATAATAAATTGTAATACAGAAAAAAATCATGTTTAAAATGATACAAAGGAAAACTGTTTTTTTGTAAGTTCTGCAAACAAGAACATACCACAAAGTTTCAAAATGACATACTGAGAGTAAGGGGAAAAGGAAAATATTTTAAATTCATGTAAATATTAAATCCAAACTGTCATGACCAAAATCTAATATGATCAGAAACGTATCTCTCATTTGTAATTGCTTCTGAACAATTGTCCCTGCAGTTTCAGCACTAGCATGGGGATTTAGGTAGGACCTCTCTATGCAGCCTTGATTGAATAGGGATCTTCCTGCTTTAGCCTGTTAAGTTAGAAATACAGGCTTTGCTCTTTTTTTAATACACAAATTACATTTTAAAACTCAACATCAATATTCAAATAATGGATTATGGGTAAAAGCATGAAAAAACATCCACAAGAGAACCACTGAGCAATACTATCATAACAGTAGAAGAGCACTTAATGTAGGTAACAGAAGGAAGATTTAGCATTTTTTTTGGAAGTGCAAGAGTTTGAACACAGGGCCTCGTGTTTGCTAGGTATAAAATTCAGTGACATTAATTATATGCACACTACTTTTTAACCATTACCTCTGCTTGTGAACTTTCCTTTCAATACTGATGGAATCCACACAATGACCTGCACCAGAAACTTTTGTTCTGTTTTGTTTTTGGTCGGTCATGGGGCTTGACCTCTGAGTTGGGCACTGTCTCTGTGCTCTTCAGCTCAAGGCGAGTTCTCTACCGCTGTAGCTACAGTACCACTTCCGGTTTTCTAGTGTTTTATTGGAGATAATAGTCTCACAGAATTTCCTGCCCGGGCTGGCTTTCAACTGAGATCCTCAGATCTCAGCCTCCTGAGTAGTTAGGATTACAGGTATGAGCCACGGGCGCCCAGCCCCAGAAAATTTTAATCTTCCCTATTTCCCTTAAGAAATTGTTTAGTCAATATATTTCACATAAATTGATTATTTTGTGTCTATCCATGACAGACATATATTAATTGCAGCCTTTTGTGGATGAGTCATAATTTATGCACACATCATTTTATAAACTTATTCATCTGGGCCCACATTTAGCAGCTTGTTCTGAGAAGAATGGTAGCTATTTTGCTAGCCACCTCTATCCTCTGCCATTTTCTACTCAAATTAGTCTTTGGTATCAGTTTGAGTCCACTCAGAGAGTGGAGCCATACCGGACTGGCTTTGAATCATGATCCTCAGATCTCGGTCTCCTAAATATATAGGATTACAGGCTTGAGACACGTGAACCAGGCCATCATTTCTTCCAAGAAAATTTCAGGGAGATGGAATAGCACAGCACCACATACATTTATTAGCAACTGCCCTTGGTGAGCCAGATGCTCAGACCAAATCCACTGACCTTGATATTGTCTTTGGTGTCCAAAAGAATATTGTTGGACTTAAGGTCTTCGTGTATGATTTTGTTTTGTTGTAAGTAGTGAACAGCACTTACAACATGTGTGACAAGCTTCCTGGTTTCATCCTCATATAGGCGGCAGAATTTTCAGATCCTCCCCAGGAACTATCCCCTAGTGGCCAGTTCCATGATGAGATACACATTCTCTTCGTTCTCCATTACCTGGTACAACCTGATGATGTGTTTGTGCCATACCTTCTTAAAAATGTCCACCTCATTCTTTATCCAATGATGAGGACTCTCACTTCAAGAGTATTTTAAATGCCACGTCCTTGTCTGTGAGGTGAGAATGGGCCAGCTTCACTTTTCCATAGGTACCTCTGTCAAAGAGCTCTTTCTTCTGGTATTGTTTGATTATCTCCTCCTTCAAGGAGCTTGAGAGTGATTCTTTCTGTACTTCCATCCTTCTGCTACAATGGCAGGTAGCAAGTCAACTTAAATAAATTAAATAAAGTAAAGGAAAACCCAGAAAGAGTAAAAAGAAATAACTAAATCCAAATAACAGCCCATCCCCACTAACAAAAAATCATTTAACTTTGATTCAGTCCAGCGGGTCATCAAGCAAGAGCTCCAAGCTCTGTTAACTGATATAGGTTGGAGCACAGTGGCTTCCTATATATCTTTCATGACCTTACACAATGGAGGTATCACAACCAGGCATAGTGATGTCATAGAAGAAATGGACCAATCAGAGTCTGGTCCAGTGAGGTCAGAGAAATAGTGGACCAATCACAACCTGCCAGCATTGACACTCTAGCTCTTAGACCTCAAAGACTGTTGCTTAGGAATTCATGTGGCTTCATATTGCTCTGGTCATTCTCATGGCATTTCTGTCTGAAACCACTAGGACAGTGGTTAAAATCCTCTGATTTTCTAGAGGACTACTGAATCTTATAAATTGCTTCTCTGGAGACACTAGCTAATAGCCTCCATTCTTGATGGCCACCTTATCCAATGTTTTTTTCAGCAATAGGACTGTACAAAGGACTCCGTCCTTCTCAAGGACAGCTGTGTGCTACAAGTTCCTCACGAGGGGACAAGTTCAAGGGTGGCTTTGAGCCACCACCCTCACAATACACCTTCCTGAGTTAGGATTATAGGCCTGACCATCGGTAGGTTCTTAGCTCATCTCTTACATTTGGAGGAAGTATATTTGCTAGAAAGGTTGTTTTAGATATGTCCTTTTAACACTTTAAATTTGTTGTTCTCTGAGTAAGGGAATCTACAGACCTCAGAGCACATCTTGGCTTTCTCTCTCAATATTTAGTTTCTGTGAAAGACTCGTCTCTGAAAGGCCTAAGTGTTTAAGGCTTCAGGTGCTTTATAGGTTTCCAGACATATCCAGGGCTTGTTCTTTTTCATCTTTCAATGACAGCTCTAATTTCCTCCCTTAGTCATGGTCTATTGACCCCTTTGACTCTGGCATAAATGAGGGAAGACAGGCAGGGCTGTTGTGTTGCTATGGAAAGCAGACAGAGCTGCCTTGTTGCTGAGAAAAACAGGCAGGCCTGTCTTGTTACATAGTTTCATTTTATTCCCCAATGTTGGTAAATAAAACCTCCGGATTGGACTTCAGGAGCTGCCCATGATCATTGCTCCATTCCTTTTCCCTGCTCGTACCATACTGCCTTTCTATTTAAATTCATTTTTACTTTTAATTTTTCTTAGAAACAAAGAGGCAATTTAAAAATCTATATGTAGTGTTAATTTTTATTCTTGAATTACTAAAATATATGAAGAACATGTCCATTAAAGCTGCATAAAATGGCAGATGGCGTGAGCTTGATCACTGTCCCTCTATTCTGTCTCTCTTGCTCTATCCTGGGGTGACCACTGCGACTAGTTAGCTTTGTATCCCTGCATCTAAAACAAATGTGCACAAAGTTCAGGCTATTAAAAAGAGACTTGCCCACAGCTATCCATGTCCCTCAAACTGGTATCTTAGTAAGAGGTTAAATTTCCATTCACACTATGGAGATTCAAACGTCTACACTCAGGTTCACAGACCTGAGTCAAGTCTGTGCTGGAACCAGGACTGAAGGTGGTAACTTATTGTTTACTAAGGGAGAAGTCTGCAATAGCTAGAAATCTGCATTTTGCCTTTCCCACTAAGTCACAGTATCAGGTATGAGGACCAAGGAGTTACACAGGCCTTTTAGAAGTTAATAGACTTTGGGTTTTAACTTTTGTAATTCCAAGATTCTCTTCAGATTAAATATTGGGCCTGCACAACAGCAGCCACGAGAAAGTGATGTCCAGAACTTGTGTAAGTGTCTGAGACTATTTGAATTTGTTTTTACTGAATTGTTTTTTTTCTACAATCCACACCTATGGCCAAATAGGGTGTAGAAAAACAAGGCCATTTCCACCAAACCAGATTGTTGGTGTTCAA
This sequence comes from Dipodomys merriami, assembly GCF_024711535.1. Lineage (NCBI taxonomy): Eukaryota > Metazoa > Chordata > Mammalia > Rodentia > Heteromyidae > Dipodomys > Dipodomys merriami. Next base: position 842,482 of record NW_027206017.1, read on the forward strand.
GACCTAACTTGAGTCCACTCCATTTGATGCAATACTGTTCAAAGGAACTTTCATTCTATGAGGAGTAAAACATTGCACATCTGTCAGAGATAGACATTAACAGATATCCTTGACTTTTAACATTATAGGTGGTATTTGAGCCAGATGATGGTGGCATATACCTGTAATCCTGGCTACTCAGCATTCTAGTTTGAAGCCACCCAGGTCCAGAATGTCTGTGAGAATTTTATCTCCAATTAACCACCAATAAGCCCAAAGTAGAGTTGTGGTTCAAGTGGTAGAGCAATAGTCTTGGACACAAAATCCCAGAAACAGCACCCAGGCCCTCAGTTGAAGTGCCAGGAAAGGCTAGCAAACACATACCAAAAATGTGGTATTTGCAACCAAAGAATACATTTTAATTTGATCTCTTTTTAGCCAATTTAATGTCTGAGCTCTTGATCTGCAAGCCTCTTGGGCACTCTACTCTTGGAGAACAACAATTATTCAAGTGTAAAAGAAGGATCTAGAATGATTCTCCATTAGAGATGCTGATGTTTGAAAGACTATGCGAAAAAAATACTTCAGTCTCTAAAAGAATATAGCACTCACAGTGGAACCTCTGAATTTGTTAATTGATGGTCAGTATCTAGGCTTGAACTCAGAAGCTGGGCTTTGTCCCTCAAGGCTAGCATTCTACCACTTGAGACACATCTCCACCTCTAGTCTTTTTGGCAATCAATTGAAGTAAGAGTCCCATGAATTTTTCTATCTGAGCTAGCTTTGAATAATGATGCTCAGATCTGAGCCTCCTGAGTAGCTAGGATTACAGGCTTGAGCCTCTGATGGCTAATTGAAATTTAATGGAACCTAATACCAGAGATGTTAGTTAAGACATTTACATCCACCACAAAAGTCCAAGTTAATTTCAGCTTTGGTTTCTCCAACACACTTAAGAGAAAGATAAGTAGAGATCTACCATTAAACCTTAATAGTAGAATTTAAATATACTTGGCTTATTTTATTTTTTTTAATTTAATTTTATTTTATTTGTGAACATACTGTACAGAGGAGTTACAATTACATGGGCAGGATAATGCGTACATTTCTTATCAAGCATTGTAGCCTCCTCCTTTGTTTACCCTTCACATCCCTTCCCAGCCTCCCCAATGACCCCCAATCCCAATCCTTCTCCTTCCTCCCTCTTTCACCCCCTCCGCACCGACGTTGTAAAGCTCGTTTTGGACATGACATCTTGTACTTCCCATTGTTGCAACAGGTCCACCAGTATCCTTAAACAACAGGTTTTTCCCCATCTCCTCCACAAGTAATAATGACATCAGATATAGTGAAAGCAAGGGTTATACTGTGGGGGAGGGACATACAAAGCAACAAAGAGATAATCTTATAAATGCATTAGAAACACATGCATGAAAGAAAAACAAACATTAAAATACACAGCTAAGGGTTCATTTTCCTGACCTCACATTATCTGACCTTTTCCGCTTGACTCATACATATACTAGATATTACAAATAAGGGAAACCATGGGACCTATGCTTCTTTGGGCCTGGATTACTTCACTTAATATAATTTTTCCAAACCTTTCCATTTCCTAACAAATGGGTCAATGTCATTCTTTCTGATGGAAGCATAGAATTCCATTGTGTATATTTACCACATTTTCTTGATCCATTCATCTACTGAGGGGCATCTGGGTTGGTTCCATATCTTAGCTATGGTAAATAATGCTGCAATAAACATGGTTGTGCTGGTAGCTTTAGTGTGGTCTTGTTTGTAAACATTTGGGTAAATGCCCAAAAGTGGGATTGCTGGGTCATAGGGGAGTTCTATGTGAAGTCTTTTCAGGAACCTCCATACTGCTTTCCAAAGTGATTGAAAAAGTTTACATTCCCACCAACAATGAAGTAAGGTTCCTTTCTGTCCATATCCCCTCCAGCATCTGTTGTTGTTAGAGTTCTTGATTTTTGCCGTTCTAACTGGAGTGAGGTGATATCTCAATGTTGTTTTGATTTGCATTTCTTTTATGGCTAGGGATGTTGAGCATTTCTTCATGTGTCTATGGACCATCCTTCTTTCTTTTTCAGAGAAGTTTCTCTTTAAGTCTTTCGCCCACTTATTTATTATGCAGTTGTTTCTTTCAGGATTTGTTGTTGGGGTATTTAATTTTTTGAGTTCCAAGTATATTTTAGATATGAAACCCTTGTCCATTGTATGGATAGTAAAGATCTTCTCCCAATCCGTGGGCTTTCTATTGATCTTGCTAGCTATGTCATTTGCCCTGCAGAAGCTCTGCAACTTTATGCAATCCCATTTGTCCAACCTTTCTTTGATCTGTTGTGTTTCCGGGTCTCTATTCAGAAAATTTCGGCCTGAGCCAAGGAGACCTAGGGTTTCTTCTATTCCATCCTGTAATGTTTTCAGAGTGTCTGCTTTGAGTTCAAGTTCTTTGATACATTTGGAGTTGATTCTGGTGCAGGGTGATATATAAGGATCTAGCTTAAGTTTTCTACATGTAGTTAACCAATTTTGCCAGCACCATTTACTGAAGAGGTTGTCTTTTTTCCATTTTAATGTTTTAGCTCCCTTATCGAAGATTAGATGGCTATAGGTCTCTAGGTTCATTTCTGGGTTTTCAATTCTATTCCATTGGTCCTGAGGTCTGTTCTTATGCCAATATCAGGCTGTTTTGATTACTATGGCTTTATAGTAGAGTTTGAAGTTTAGTATTGATATTCCTCCAGCAGTGTTCTTTCCATTGAGGAGAGTTTTTGTTATTCGGGGTCTTTTATTGTTCCATGTGAATTTTTGGATTGCCTCTTCTATTTCCTTGAAGAATGAGGTTGGAATATTGATAGGTATTTCGTTGAATTTGTAGATAGCCTTGGGAAGTATTGCCATTTTCACGATGTTAATCTTTCCAATCCAGGAGCATGGGAGGTTTTGCCATTTTTTAAGTTCTGTGTTGATTTCCTTTTTTAAGATTTTAAAGTTTTCATCATAGAGGTCCTTCATTTCTTTAGTTAAGTTAATTCCTAGGTATTTTATTTTTTGTGGGACTATTACAAATGGAGTTGCTTTGCTAATTTCAGCCACACTTTTCTCATTGTTGGCATACAGAAAAGCCATTGATTTTTGGGGGTTAATTTTATAACCTGCTACTTTGCCAAAGTTTTGAATTAGTTTGAGTAATTTGGGAGTGGAGTCTATGGGATTTTTTAAATACAAGATCATGTCATCTGCAAAGAGGGAGGGTTTTATTTCTTCTTTCCCTTTTTGTATCCCAGTTATGTCTGCATATTTTCTTATTGCTGTAGCTAGGCATTCTAATACTAGATTGAAGAGAAGTGGAGAGAGTGGGCATCCTTGTCTTGTTCCTGAGTTAAGAGGAAATGGCTTTAGTTTTTCACCATTGAGTTGTTTTATTTTTTTTTTAATTGTGAGAATACCACCCAAAGGAGTTACAACTACATGGGCAAGATCTTGGTTTATTTTGAGTCCTGCTAAATCCTAGATGTCCAGAGACAAATCCCAAAATACAAGGGTTAGGAGGTCAGAGACAGGAGAGTTCCCTGAAATTGCATTAAAATTAATATTAACAATAATATCATTTATTTAACTACCAATCTAACAAATACACTTAATATAATTTTTTCCAAGCTTTTCCAATTCCGAACAAATGTAGCAATGTCATCACTTCTGATGGAGGCATAGAATTCCATTGTGTATATATACCACATTTTCTTGATCCATTCATCTACTGAGAGGCATCTGGGTTGGTTCCATATCTTACTTATGGTAAATAATGCTACAATAATAAACAATGTCGTGCTGGTAGCTTTAGTGTGGTCTTGTTTGTGATCATTTGGGTCAGTGCCCAAAAGTGGGATTGCTGGGAAATACGGGAACTCTATGTGGAATCTTTTGAAGAACCTCCATATTGCTTTCCAAAGTGGTTGAACAATTTTACACTCCCACCAACAATGTAGTAATGTTCACTTCTCTTCGCATCCCCTCAAGCGTCTGTTGTTATTAGAGTTCTTGATTATTGCCATTCTAACTGGGGTGAGGTTGTATCTCTATGTTGTTTTGATTTGCATATTTTTATGGCTAGAGAGGTTGAGCATTTCTTCATGTGTCTATTGGCAATTCTTTTTCCTCTTCAGAAAAGTTTCTCTGTAAGTCTTTAGCCCACTAATTTATTGGGCAGTTGTTTCTTTGGAGATTTGTTATTGGGGGATTTAATTTTTTGAGTTCCAGGGTATATTTTCGATATGAGGCCCTTGTCCATTGTATGGCTAGTGAAGATCTTCTGCCAATCTGTGGGCTCTCTATTGACCTTACTAGTTATGTGCTTGGCCATGCAGAAAGTCTGAAATTTTGTGCAATCCCATTTTTTTCAAACATTCGTTTATTTGTTGTGTTTCTGGGTCTCAATTAAGAAAATTTCACCCTGTGCTAAGGAGACCTAGGGTTTCTCCTATTCCATCCTGTAATGTTTTCAGATTGTCTGCTTTGACCCCGAGGTCTTTGATCTATTTGGAGTTGATTCTGGTGCAGAATTATATATAAGAATCTAGCTTTCATTTGCTACAAGGAGTTAACCCATTTTTTCAGCACCATATACTAAAGAGGTTGTCTTTCTTCCATTCTATTTTTTGAGCTCCGTTATCCAAGATTAGTTGGCTATAAGTCTGTGTGTTCATTTCTGGGTTTTTAATTCTGTTCCATTGGTCCTGAGGTTTGTTCTTGTGCCAGTACAATGCTGTTTTGATTACTATGGCTTTGTAGTAGAGTTTGATATTTGGTATTGATATTCCTCCAGCCCTGTTCTTTCTGTTAAGGATTGTTTTTGCTGTTCGGGGTCTTTTATTGTACCATATGTATTTTTGGATTGCCTCTTCTAATTCCTTTGAAAATGAGGTTGGAATATTAATAGGTATTGCATTGAATTTGGAGATAGCCTTCGGAAGTATGGCCAGTTTCATGATGTTAGTCTTTCCAAACCAGGAGCATGGGAGGTTTTGCCACTTTCTAAGTTCTGTTTTGATTTCATTTTTCAGGTTTTCAAATTTTTCATCATAGATGTCCTTCACTTCTTTGGCTAAGTTAATTCCTAGGTATTTTATTTTTTGTGGGGCTATTACGAATGGAGTTGCTTTCTTAATTTCAGCCTCACTTTTTTCATTGTTGGCATACAGAAATGCCATTGTTTTTTGAGGGTTAATTTTATACCCTGCTACTTTGCCAAAGTTTTGAATCAGCTTTAGTAATTTGGGAGTGGGGTCTGTGGGATTCTTTAAATACAAAATCATGTCATCTGCAAAGAGGGAGAGTTTTACTTCTTATTTCCCTATTGGGATCCCCTTTATGTTTTCATCTAATCTTATTTGTAGCTAAGCATTCTAATACTAGATTGAACAGAAGTGGAGATAGTGGATATCCTTGTCTCAATCCTGAGTTAAGAGGAAATAGCTTTAGTTTTTCTCCATTAAATAGAATGCTGGCTGTTGGTTTGTCATATACAGCCTTTATTGTATTGAGAAATGTTCCATGGATTCCTAATTTTTCCAGGACCATCATCATAAAGGTGTGTTGGATCTTGTCAAATGCTTTTTCTGCATCTATTGAGATAACCATGTGGTTCTTATCCCTGCTCCTGCTGATGTGATGAATTATACTAATTTATTTCCGTATATTGAACCAGCTTTGCATCCCTGAAATGAATCCTGTTTGATCGTGGTGTATGATTTTTTTGTTGAGAAGTTTTTCATGAATGTCCATCCAAGAAATGGGTCTATGGTTCTCTTTCTTTGATAAGACCCTGCCTGGTTTGGGGATGAGGGTTATGATGGCTTCATAGAATGAATTCCGTAATGAAGTTTCTCTTTCAATTTTATTGAAGATTTGGAGGGGTATTAGTGTGAGCTCTGCTTTGAAGACCTTGTAAAATTCCGCTGTGAAACCATCTGGACCTGGGCTTTTCTTAGATGAGAGATCTCTTATTACTCTTTATATTTCAATGCTTGATATGGGCCTTTTAAGGTGATTTAACTCATCTTGGTTTAGTTTTTGCATGTCATTATTTGTTAGGAAAAGGTCCATTTCTGCCAATTTCTCAATCTTATTAGTATAAAGTATTGAGAAGTATTTCCTTATAATGTTCTGAATCTTTGTTGTTTCTCTGGTGATGTTTCCATTCTCATCTCTGAGTTTATTTATTTGGGTGTGTTCTTTAATTTTCTGATAAGATTTGCTAACGGTCTGTCAATTTTGTTAATTTTTTCGAAAAACCAACTCTTTGTTTTGCTGATTCTTTCTATGGCTTTTTTTGGATTCTAATTCATTTAATCTGATTTAATTGTAATTCTTTCTTTCTGCTCATTGGGTTGGGGTTTATCTTGCTGCTCTTTTTCAAGGAGGCTCAGATGTGTCATTAAATTATTGGTTTCAGATCTCTCCAATATATTGATATAGGAACTCAGAGTATAAACTTGGCTCGGAGTACTGACTTTGCTCTCTCCCAGAGGAGTTGGTAATTTGTGTGCTCATTTTTGTTGAATACCATGAAATTTGAATTTCATTTCTAATCTCTTCCATGGCCCACTCGTGATTCAGCAGTGTTTTGTTCAACCTCCATGTGTTACAGGACTTTCTTTAGTGGCTTTTTGTGCTGAGTCCTACTTTTAATCCCTTGTGGTCTGAGAGAATGCAAGTTATAATTTCAATATATCTGAATATGGACAAGTTTGCTTTGTTGCTTAAAATGTGGTCTATTTTTGAAAATATTCCATATGCTGCTGAGAAAAATGTGTATTCTGATGCTGCTGGGTAAAATCTTCGGTAGATGTCTTTAAAATCTTGTTGATCTATGCCGTTGTTTAGATATGCAGGTTCTTTGTTGGGTTTTTGCCAAGTTGATCTATCTAGTGGGGATAGTGGTGTGTTAAAGTCTCCAACAATTAATGTCTTTGGATCTATGTGGGATTTGAGGGAAAGTTGGGTTTCTTGGATAAATTTTGGTGCTCCGTTGTTTGGTGAATAGATATTTAGAAGTGTATATCCTCCTGAAGGAGAGATACATTAATTAGTATGCAGCAACCTTCTTTATCTCTTCACACTAATTTTCAATTGAAGTCTATTTTATCTGATATTAGGATTGCAACTCATGCCTGTTTAGGGGGGCCGTTTGCTTGGTAGATTTTTTCCAGCCATTCATATTGAAAATGTGTTTGTTTTTATGGGCAAAATGTGACGACTGAAGGCAGCAGATAGAAGGTTCTTGCTTTTTAATCCATCTAGACAGTCTATTTCAATTAATTGGAGAGGTAAGTCTGTTAATGTTGAGAGATGGAACTGACAAGTATTTGGGAGTTCCTGCCATTTTATCCACCTTCGGGGCTGTGGCAACTGGGTTCTTTCTATGGTTCTTGGATTCTTGTTGGTTTTCTATGTGTAAGACATCTTTAAGAATCATTTGTAGGGCTGGTTTGGTGGAGATGTATTGTTTCAATTTTTCTTTGCTGTGGAAGCTTTTTATTTGACCTTCGTTTATGAAGGAGAGTTTAGCTGAGTACAATTTTATTGGGTGATTATTGTTTGTCTTTACAGCATGGCATACATCATTTCAGGCTCTTCTTGCTTTGATTGTCACTGCTGAGAAATCTGGGGTGATTCTAACTGGTTTCCCTTTATAGGTGATTGATCTGTTCTCTTTGACAGCTTTAAGGTTCTTTTCCTTGGTCTGCATTGATCCTGTGAGGATTATAATGTGATGATGGGTTGTCCTGTTCTGGTCTGGTCTATTTGGAGTTCTAAAAGCTTCTTGTATCTGAATAGGCCTAGCTTTTTGCATGTTTGGGAAGTTCTCTGCTAGGATCCTGTTGAACAAATTTTCTAGACCATTAACTTCTGTTTCTAGGTGCTCCTCTACACCCATTATCCTCAGATTAGTCCTTCTGATGGTGTCTTCCAAATGTTGAATAGATCTATCATATTTCTTGGACTTTTCTTGGATGGTTGTATGTTCTTTCTCTATAATATCTAGGCTGTCTAAATGCCTAAGACTTCGTAGGGACATAGTAGATATCATTGAATACTAGATTCACGGCTCTGGCACTCTCTACTAATATGCATATATTGCCATACTACCACCTGCCTATCCATGTATGGCTATTTTAGCCACCTCTGGGGCTTGATCTCAGCGCCTGCCAAGAATTTCATCCTCGAGTAAGAAGCCAAGTGTGACACCTGTTTTCCTTTTCTGGGAGAGTTCTGGGTGTCAGGCATGATGAAAAACAAGTCTACAAATCTAGATGCAATGTGATAGCATGTAAACAATGTCTTACATTTTTAGGTGTCCTCACAGTCGGTAAAATAAATGAATAAAACAACAAATACAATGAATAACCACACCAAACATGATATAGACTGAATATCTATATGGAAGTTCAATCCTATCTTTAAAATATATATAAGGGGTATGACTGGGGCATGAATTCAGGCCTAGGGAACAGGCCTGAATTTCTGGTCTTCAAGCATAGTGACCTTCCCCTTCCCCCACAGTGCAACATAGTTAACCAGTTTCTACATTTAAATCCCAGGCCTTGCATACAAAAAAAATCTCACATTCCAAGCCAAAGAGTTTCATTAGCATTTATAATATTATTTTAAAGTTCACTTTGCCTTTATTTGAAACATTTTGATTTCATAACATGAGAGTTTTTTTAAAAAAGGGGTTTAAACTTTTACATTTCAGCATAGCACTTTGGTGTTTTTGACCATCAGCCATGAAGAGTGAGAATGAAAATGAGGATATTATTTCTCCCTCGAAGGTTGGGACAGTTGATGTTATTTCTTATTTTTTCTTTCTTTTTTTTTTTTTTTGTCGGTCGTGGGGTTTGAACTCTGGGCTTCGGTGCTTTCCCTGTGCTCTTCAGTTCAAGGCTAACGCTCAATCACTTAAGCCACAGCACCACTTCCAGTTTTCTAGAGGTTTATTGAAGATAAGAGTCTCACAGACTTTCCTCCCTGGCTGGCCTTGAGTCGCCTTCCTCAAATCTCAGCCTCCTGCACAGCTAGGATTATAGGCATGAGCCACCCGTGCCCGGCAGTTGATGTTATTTCTATTTAGAGTTATTTTTATAATTATAAAATGTCTTCAATTGTGTCCTGTGAGTTTTCCTCAGTGCCTACTACGAAATAGACTAGGGGAGTCCTCATAGCACCAAAGGATGAGTTTCTGAATAAACACTCACTTCTGTGAAGACAGTAGGTACTTGTAAGCATTTTGGAAATAAACTGGATTGTAAAATGAAAAACAAAAACATTGGTACTAAGATGTAGCTCAGTAGTGGAGTAGTTGACTAAAGAGCATAAGACCCTGGAAGAAAAGTTTCCTAAAGCTCAGAATTTTAGAATTTTGTATGAACAAACTTATTTCCTTTCCTTTTTTTTTTGTCTGTGGTGGGGCTTGTACTCTGGGATTGGGCATTATCCCTGCACTCTTCAGCTCATTGTGAGTACTCTACAGCTTGAGCCACATCGCCACTTCCAGTTTTCTAGTGGTTTATTGGAAGTAAGGGTCTCCCGGACTTTCCTGCCCTGGCTTGCCTTGAACCGCCATCCTCAGATCTCAGCCTCCTGAGTAACTGGGATTATAGGTGTGAGCCACTGATGCCTGGTTCATGAACAAACATCTTAAATTGATTCTAAAGAAGCAAACCTCGAACATACTTTTTTAACAAATAATTTATAATGCCATGCTTAAGGCACTAATTCAGAAGTATTTTTTCATTGGCTGGTTTCTTAGTTATATATATATATATATATATATATATATATATATATATATATATATATATATATATATATATATACGTTATTAATTTATATATACACATATTATTAAAAACATAGCTTTGAAGTGTACCTAAGAACATATGTGCTCATGTAAAATTATACAAATGCACAAGCTTGATTTTTTTTCAGTTTGTTGGTGCCATAAATTAGGTGGGATTTGTGTATTGTTTTGTTCTCTGGTTTTGGAGGATTTCTCTCCCCTTTATTCCCCTACCCCCTCTCCCCACAATTGAACTCAGCTTGCTCTTTCTTGGCTTGGTTGTTCGTAGCTGATTTTCTACCACTTCAGCCATACCTGTAGACTAGCTTTTTGCCAGTTAATTAGAGATGATATCTCTCAGGCTTTGCTGCCTGGATTGGCTTTGAAACTTCATCTTCCAGTTCTCACCTCCTGAGTAGCTGGGATTACAGATGTGAGCCACTGGGGTGTCTAGGGATAAACTAATTTGGCTGATGTATTCTTTCTGTTTTTCTAAGCATGGAATGATCTACTATAGAATTTCAATGAATGTCCTGGGTCTGAAGTAAGATATATAATACATATGCAAATCTGTATAGTTCTCATAAGATGTAATCAATTTAATACATGTTATAAGTGTAATAATAGTCAATAAAATAATGAATGAATAATACAAAATAAAATAAATAAATACACTAAAAGCAAATTGCAATAAACATAAGTATGTAGATATTAATCATTATTTCAAATGTGAAAAATATTTCATTAACAGGGCTGGGGATTGAATTCAGGCATAGGGAACAGGCCTGAATTCCTTGTCTTCTAAGAGGGTGAGTTTCCCCATCCCCCCAGTGAATTAGTGTTCCCCAGACTCTGAGTTCAATTCCCAGGTCTGGCAGAAAAAAAGGGCATGAATTCCAAGCCAGGGAGCTGGCTGGCTTTGAACCGTGTTGTTCAGATCTCAGCGTCCTAAGTAGCTAAGATTACAGGCATGAACCATAGCCAGTGCCAGGCTATTTTTTAAATTATTTATTTATTTATTTATTTATTTATTTATTTTTTGCCCAGCATGGGGCTTGAACTCATATCGTGGCAACTCTGCCTCAGCTAACATCAACCTAGGCTGGGATGGTGCAGCCTCTGGACCCACAGCCCATCTTGGGATCCTAGGCCTCGGGAGCTGACAGGAAAACAAAATGAAAACGGCACCAAAAAGAAGACAGGAACCTCCTACGGATGGCAGTTTCTTGGTTTTCCTTCCTTGCATGGTGATGATCCCGGGTCCAAAAAACCCTGCTGCAACCAGTAGGTCACCTGACATTGCTGAAGGCTGACAGGCTGGCAGAGAAGCCATAGGCCAACCTGGACACCTAGGCCCTGAGTTTGAATCCCAGTCTTGCTACTTACAAAGGGCTGGAGAGCCTAAGAAACTATTGCTTGTCCATAGGAACACCAAAGAAATGTGATCAATGTCATGGTTGGATCAGTAGTTCATCAATCAGTCTAGTATAAATTTAGACCCAATGATCACAGAACACAGATTGATTTTAATGCATACTTTATTATGCATTAAAAGAATACTATTCAGTAAAGACCTGAGAATCTGTACGAACGTAGTATATGTCATTTAATTCCACATAGACATCATTGGCAGTATCAAAATATCTAAATATATATTTATCTGTATACCATCGTCTGAATAGAAAGGTACTGCGATTTTGGCCAAACCTGTGGCTCCATCCTAGGTCCTGGGCTCCACTTGGCAGCTGAACGGGCTAGAGACGGCATGCTGACACTCCTCCATTCATGAATTGGGACTTCTAGGCCCTCAATTCAGGTACCAGCATTGCCAAAAATTTCATTTCGGAGTAAGATTCCAAGTGAGACACCTGTTTTCCATTTCTGTGCAAGTGCTGGGTGTCAGGTATAATGTACATAATATGTGTGCAAAGCTACATGCTATGGAATAGATTGGAATAAATGATATAGGTGTGCTCACAGTCCATAAAATAAATGTTAATTCAATCAATCAATGATAATATATAATGAATCACTCCAACAAACCCGATACAGTCTGAATATATAGATGTAAATAAAAATCACATATTTAAAATGTCTATAAATGTTACATTTTTTTGGCTGGTGTTTGAATTCAGGCCTAGGGAAGAGTTGAGAAATTTATGCATGATTCACATAGGAAATGATAGGCAAGACCTCTGGCACAAAAATTATTTTTAATTAAGACTTCACGAAATGTGACAATAATAATTACATTCAATAAATCGAGGAATTGAGAAAGATCCAAGAATTGGTAGTCACATGGTAGATAGGATTCCAACACAGCTTGCCACCTTTTCTCTATACAAATAGGAATTTATTAGCATACTAGCTTCAGCTTATGAAGGGTTGAATATGGTGCACAAACCCCACCCCGGAGCTCAAACTCAGGTCCTGGGTAGGGCTTAGATCCTTAGTAGCTCAAAAGTTGCTGTGTTCATATGGACCCTTTAGAAAGTTGGGCCTGCTAGGCCCAGAGTTCAACTCCCAGCAATGCCAACAGGTTCATCCTGATGTGAGAAACCAATCTTTACAATCCTGTGAAATCCTGGGCCTCATCGAGGATGGAGAATGCTATATAGGCAATTCTATAGCCATTGGAATATGTTGTCATACATGGCAACACAGATATACCTGCCACCATACTCAATAAAATACACAATACATCCATGAATAAGACTCAAAATTAAAATATAATTACAATGAAAGTAAGATGCATACCACACCTGTATGTAAATAGAGATCCTATGTTTAAAAAAGGTAAGCTTGTTATTTTGTCCACTGCTGGGACTTCAGATCAGGCCCAGGAACAGGCCTGAAAATCTAGTCTTCAGGGATGATGAGCTTCCCCTTCCCCCACAGTGCAACGGGGTTATGCATATCTGAGTTCAAATCCCAGGCCTGACAAAAGATTCATCCTGATGTCAGAAGCCACTCTTTACACCTGTTTTCCTCTCATATGGAAGTTCTGGGTCTCAGCTAGGATGGAGAATGAATGCATAGGCAACCCTATAACCATGGGAACAGGTCATCATCCATGTCAGCAGAGTTATGCCTGTCACCATACTCAGTAAAATACACAATACCTCCATGTATTAGAAACAAAATAAGGAGAAGGATTGCACCAAACGCAAGATGCTATCCACACATATATGTCAATACATATCCTATGTTTCAATTATGAATTTATGCCTTTCTTGGCCCTCACTGGGGCACAACCTCAGGTCCTGAGAATGACTTAGCTCCTTAGTTGCTCACAGGCTGGTGTCTTCACCTTGACGCTTTCGCCAAGTGGGCCTGCTAGGCTCTCAGATCAAATCCCAACACTGCCAAAACATTAATCCTGATGTGAGAAGCCCATTGATCCCCCTGTTTTCCTGTGCCGAGAATGTCCTGAGTCTCAGCTAGGATGAAGAAGGTGTAGGAAACTCTATAGAAATGGGAATAGGTTGCCATCCAAGTCAGCACAGTTATATCTGTCATCATACTCAATGAAATACAAAGTGCATCCCTGACTAAGACACACAATAAAAAGACCAACTACACTGAAAACATGATGCATTCCACACATGTATGTAAATAGAGATCCTATGTGTAACATAGGTGGGCATATGATTTTTGCCTGAGCTGGGGCTTCAATTCAGGCCTTGAGACCAGGCCTGACCTTGTAGTCTTCAACGATAGTGAGCTTCTCCTTCCCCCACAGTGCAACAGACTTACCTAGACCTGATATGACATCCCAGCTCTGGCAGTAAAATGGCACGAATTCTGAGCTAGGGTGCTTCATTCATAATTTTTCAATTTTTCAATATTTTTTGCCAGACCTGGGGCTTGAACTCAAGTTGTGGCAACTCTGCCTCAGGTCTGATCATCCTAGTTTGCAGCCTCTTGACCCATAGCCCATCCTCAGATCCTAGGCCAAGGTTTGTAGGAGAAAATAAAAAGCCGGGGGAGAAAAAAGCAGCGGGAAGTTCCACCTGGCACTTTTAGGTATATTTTCATTTGAATATTGATCATGGTGAGACCCAACCCGGTGGACTACAGATTGAAGGTGACCTGGTGTGGCTGACAGTCTGCTGGCTGTCAGGGGAACCATAGGACGATTGGGCAACGGAGGCCCCGAGGTCCAATCTTGGTCAGCCATCCTACATTGAAGGAATGGCAGTAGTTCCTGAGATACTCAATTCCGACCTAGGAAGAGCCGTGAAATGCGATCAATCTCTTCCTTGAATGAGTAGTTCCTGAGGATTCTAGTAGGAAATGATAGTCAAGACTCATGGGGTATCGATTATTTTTAGTGAAGAGTTGATGAAGCATGACCATAATCATCATAATCATTAAATGGAGGCATTGAGGAAGATCCAAGAATCGGTAGTCACAGGGTAGATTGGATTCCATGACAGGTCACCATCTCTCCTACTCTATATGTACTTATTTGCTTACTACCTTCAGCTTATGAATGGATGACTATTGTGCTCCCCCTGCCTTACCCCTGGGACTCGATCTCAGGTCCTGGGAACGGCCTAGCTCCTTAGTAGCTCACAGGCTGGTGTGCTTATGTGGACCCATTCGCCTACTGGGCCTGCTAGGTGCTGAGTTCAGATCCCAACAGTGCCAAAATACTCATCCAGTCAGAAGCCAGACATTGCACCTGTTTTCCTGTGTGACTCCTGGGTTTCAGCTAGAATGGAGAATGCATGGGCCACCCCGTGGCCATGAGAAAAGGTTGTCATCCATGTCAGCCCAGTTACACCTTTCATATATACTCAAGAACATACATAATACATCCATGAATAGCATACAAAATAGAGAGGATAACTACGCTCAATGTATGAGGCAGTCCACACACAGATGTGAATTTACATCCCATGTTTCAGTGATGCATGGAGGACTCTTGTGGCCTCCTTCGGGCTTGATCTCAGCTCCTGGGAACAGCCCAGTTCCTTAGTGGCTAACAGGCTGGTTTGCTCATGTGGACCCATTGGGCAGTTGGGCCTCCTAGGACCCGATTTCGAATCACAGCACTTCCAAAAATTCACCCTGATGTGAGAAACCATTCGTTGCACCTGTTCTTCTGTGCTGTACAAGTTCTGGGTTGCAGCTAGGATGGAAAATGCATAGGCAACTCTATACTCATGGGAATAGCTTGTCATCCAGGTCACCACAGTTATATCTGTCATCCTATGGTCAAGAAAATACACAATACATCAATGAGTAAGACACCAGATAAAGACAATAACTACACCGAACCCAAGATGCTGCCCACCCATGTATGGAAATAGAGATCCTCTGTTTAAATTCTGAATTTATGACTACTATAACACCCACCGGGACTTGATCTCAGGTCCCAGGAAAGACCTAGATGTTTAGTGGCTCATGTGCTGGTGTGCTCACCATGACTCATCCATCACTTGAGCCAGCTAGGCTTTGAGTTCAAATCCCAGCACTACCAAAAGATTCATCCTGATATGAGAAGCCAATGGTTGCACCAGTTTTCCTATGCTGTGAATGGGAGTATGCTATATAGGCAACTCTATACTCATGGGAATTGGTTGCCAGCCATGTTGTTATCACACTCATTAAAATACATATTGCATCCATGAATAAGACACGAAATCAAGAGAATGAGTACACTGAAAGCAAGATGCCGCCCACTCATGTATGGAAATATAGCTCCTGTCTTTAAATTATGATTTCATGAGTATATTGACCCACGCGGGACACTAGCTCAGGTCCTGTGACAAGACTAACACCTTAGTGGCTCACAGGCTGGTGTGCTCAACTTGATCCATTCCCCAAGTCTGCATTCTAAGCTCTGACTTCAAAGCGCAGCACAGCCAAAAGATTCATCCTCATGTGAGAAACCAATGGTTCACATGATTTCCTGTCCTGTGAAGGTCTTGGGCCTCATCGAGGATGGAGAACGCTATATAGGCAACTCTATAGCCATGGGAATAGGTTGTCATCCACGGCAGCACAGATATACCTGTTACCATTCTCAATAAAATACACAATACATCCATGAATAAGACTCAAAATTAAAATATAACTACATTGAAAGCAAAATGCATACCACACCTGTATGTAAATAGAGATCCTATGTTTAAAAAAGGTAAGCTTGTTATTTTGTCCACTGCTGGGGCTTCAAATCAGGCGAAGGAACAGGCCTGACATTCTAGTCTTCAGGGATTATGAGCTTCCCCTTCCCCCACAGTGCAACGGGGTTACCCAGACGTGAGTTCAAATTCCAGGCCTGACAAAAGATTCATCCCGATGTCAGAAATCAGTCATTGCGCCTGATTTCCTCTAATGTAGAAGTCCTGGGTCTCAGCTAGGATGGAGAATGAATGCATAGGCAACCCTATAACCATGGGAACAGGTCATCATCCATGTCAGGACAGCTATATCTGTCACCATACTCAGTAAAATACACAATACCTCCATTTATTAGACACAAATTAAGGAGAAGAAATGTAACGAATGCAAGATGCTGCCCACACATATATGTCAATACAGATCCTATGTTTCAAGTATGAATTTATGCCTATCCTGGCCCTCCCTGGGGCTCATTGTCAGGTCCTGGGAATGGCCTAGCTCCTCAGTTGCTCACATGCTGGTGTCCTCACCTTGAGTCTTTCACCAATTCGGCCTGCTAGGCACTCAGTTCAAATCCCAACACTGCCAAAAGCAGAATCCTGATGTGAGAACCTATAGGTCAACATGTTTTCCTGTCCTGTGAATGTCTTTTGTCTCAGCTAGCATGAAGACATAGGCAATCCATGGACATGGGTATAGGTTGTCATCCATTTAAGCACAGTTATATCTGTCATCATATTCAATAAAATACAAAATGCATCCCTGGCTAAGACACACAATAAAAAGAATAACTACACTGAAAGCATGATGCATTCCACATATGTATGTAAATAGAGACCCTATGTGTAAAATAGTTGGGCATATGATTTTTGGCAGTGTTGGGCTTCAATTCAGGCCCTGGGACCCTGCCTGACCTTGCAGTCTTCAAGGATGGTTCCCTTCCCCTTCCCCAACAGTGCAACAGAGATACCCAGACCTGAGTTCAAATCTCAGTTCTGGCAGTAAAATTGTGCGAATACTGCACTAAGATACTTCATTCATATATATATATATATATATATATATATATATATATATATATATATATATTCTTTATTTTTTTCCCAAACACGGTGCTCGAACTCAAGTAGTGGCAACTCTGCCTCGGCTTCTATCATCCTATGCTTGTGGCCTCTGGACCTACAGCCCATACTCGAATCCTAGGACTCCAGGGCTTGCAGAAAAAAAGAAAGCTGCGAGGGGAAAAAAAAGCAGTGGGAAGTTCCACCTGGTGCTTTTATATTCATTTTCCTTTGTACAGTGACCATTGTGTGTCTGAAACCTGCGACCTACAGAGTGAAGGTTACCTGGCGTGATTGAAGGCCTGCAGCTGTTGGAGAAGCCCCAGGCCATCCAGGCAAAGAGGCCCAGAGGTCGAATCCCAATCAGCCCCCCTACATTGAGGGATTGGCATGAGATCCTGAGATACTTGTTTCTGGACCTAGGAAGAGTCATGGAATGTGATCAATCTCATCCTTGAATGAGTAGTTCCTGCAGGATGTGAGCAGGAAATGATAGGCAAGATTCCTGGGGTATCAATTATTTTTAATGAAGAATTGATGAAGCGTGACCATAATCATCACAGTCATGAAATGGAGGCATCGGGAAAGATCCAAGACTCAATAGTTACAAGGTAGATTGGATTCCATCACAGGTGGTCATTTCTCCTACTCTAAACAAATATGCATACTATCTTCAGCTTATGAATGGATGACTATTGTGCTCTCCACCTGCCCTATCCCCAGGGCTCAATCTCAGGTCCTGGGAACAGTACAGTTCCTTAGATGCTCACATCATGGTGTCTCCACCTTGACCTTTTCTCCAATTGGCCCTGCTAGGCTCTGAGATCAAATCCCAACATTGCCAAAAGAGGAATGCAGGTGTGAGAATCCAATCCATCCACCTGTTTCCTGTCCTGTGAAAGTTCTGGGTCTCAGCTAGGATGGAGAATGCTTAAGCAACTCTATAGACATGGGAATAGATTGCCATCCATGCTAGCACAGTTATATCTGTCATCATGCTCAATAAACAAATTGCATCCGTGACTAAGATACACAATAAAAAGAATAATTGTACTGAACGAATGTATGTGAATAGAGATCCTATGTTTAAAATAGATGGGCATATGATTTTTGCCAGTGCTGGGGCTTCAATTTAGGCCCTGGGAGCAGGCCTGACCTTGTAGTCTTCAAGGATGGTAAGCTTCCCCTTCCCCCACAGTGCTATAGTGTTACCTAGACCTGAGTTGGAATCTGAGCTGTGGCAGAAAAATGGTGCGAATTCTGAACTAGGGTGCTTTATCAGTTTTTAGAGGTTGTTTTTTTTTTTGGCTAACCATGAACTCACTTCATGGCAACCCTGCCTCAGCTTCGATCACTTTAAGCTGGTGAGCTGCCACAGGCCCATAGTCAACCCTGTGATCCTAGGCCCTGAAGCTTTGCAGGAGTAAAAAAAAAACCCACACAGAAAAATAGCCACAGGATGGATTTTTTACAATTTCTTCCTTTGCATGGTGACCAACCTGGGTCCAAATTATACGGCTACAATGGTACTTCACTTTGCATTGGCCACGGCTAGCAGATTATCGGGGAAGCCACAGGCCCATATGTCATCATAGGCCCTGATTTTGAATCCTGGTCCTGATACCTACCAATGGGGGGACTTCCCACGAGACTCATTCCTATGCATGGGAATAACGATGGAATGCGAGCAAACTCATGATTGAATAAGAAGTTTCTGCGGGCATTGTTCTAGTCTAAAATTAGATGCAATGATCCTAGGATGTTGATTGATCTTAATGCATGGTTTATCAAGCATGAAAATAATACTGTTCCTTCAATGGAGGCATAATAAATACCCAAGAGTTGGTAGGAACGTAGTTGATCTTATTGAATCCTAGGTAGATGTCTCTGGAATTCTATACAAATATATATTTATTGATATATAACACCTGCCTATCCATGTATGGCTATTTTGTTCACACCTGTTGCTCAATCTCAGGGTCTGGGAACTGACTGGCAGTTTCCTTGGCTAGAGGTTGCCATGTTGGCACACCCATTCATGAACTGGGTCTGCTAGGCCCTGAGTTCAGATACCAGCACTGCAAACAATTGGATCATGGAGTAAGAAGCCGATTGTGACACCTGTTTTCCTATTCTCTGAGAGTTATGGGTGTCAGATATGATGGAGAACATGTCTACAAATTTAGATACTATGTGATGGGATGTCATCAATATAATAAATGGAATGTGTGTCATCACAGTCAATAAATGGTAAATCAATGAATGAAACAAAAATACAATCAATAACCACAATATGCACTGAACATCTATAGGTAAGTACAAATCCTATCTTTATAATGTATATAAACAGTATATTTTCCAGGGCTGGGGATTGAATTCAGGCCTAGGGATGAGGCCCAACTTTCTTGTCTTCAAATATGGTGAGCTTCCCTTTCATCCACAGTGCTACAGAGTTTCCCAGACCCTAAGTTCAAATCTAAAGTAGAAAAAATAGCGAGAATTGCAAGCCAGTGAGCTAAATTTTTTTGTGTGCGGGGGGTGGGATTGTTTTTTTTGTTTTTGTTTTTGTTTTTTTGTGAAGCAAGGTTTTGAACTCAGATCATGGCACTCTGCCTCAGCTTCTATCACCCTAGGCTGCGGTGCAGCCACGGAGCCACAGCTGATCCTGGGATCCTAGACCTCCAGGCCTTGTGCTGGGAAAACCTATGCACAGAAAAAAGTGGCAGAGCCAGGCGCCAGTGGCTCACACCTGTAATCCTAACTACTAAAGAGGCTGAGATCTGAGTATCTCGGTTCAAAGCAAGGAAAGTCCGTGATACACTTATCTCCAAGAAACAACTAGAAAACTGGAATTGGTGCTGTGACTCAAGCAGTAAAGTGCTTGCCTTTAACTGAAGACCATAGGCCCAGCGCCCAGGCCCAGCGTTCAAGCCCTATGACCGACCCCCCCCCCAAAAGCAAAAAGTAGCAGGATTGTGTTTTTACATTTTATTCCTTTGCACTCTGACCATTTTGGTCTGAATGACACGGTTCTAAAGGGTACTTCACCTTGCATTGCTGAAGGATGGAGGGCTTTTGGGGAAGCCATAGTCTTGCACAGCAATGTAGGCCTAGAGGTAAATCCCAGTAATGCCACTTCCAGATGTTGGAGATCCTAAGAAACTGGTTCCCATCCATAGTTATAATGATGGAATGCTATCAATGGCATGGTTGAATGAGCTGATCATGAATACTACTCATATGAAATTAGACATCATGATTTCAGTAGACTGAGTTTATTTAATATGAAGCAATAAAAGAATACTATTTCTTACAGAGATGCAGTAATTTCAGGACACTGATTTAATTAATAATTTATTAAGGATGAAAACAATAACATTAATTACAAGGAAGCATAATAAATACACAAGAATTGGTAGGAATGTAGTCTACATAACTGAATAATGTGTAGACATGTCTGGCACTCTATAAAGATATGTATTTATTAGCATACTACCATCTGGGTGTCACTCTGTTCTTATTTTGTCAAACCTTAAGGTCCTAGGAACAGCCTTTCAGTTCAATTTTCCCCAGGATGGCGTGTTGACACTCACCCATTCATGAATTTGGCCTTGTAGGCCATGAGTTCAGATGCCAGCACTCCCAAAAATTGAATCATGGAGTAAGAAGCTGATAGTGACAAATGTTTTCCTTTTTTTGTGAAAGTCCTGGGAGTCAGGTATGAAGTGGAACATATATGCAGACCTATATCCTATGGAATCAATGTTCTATGTGCCATAATAGTCAATAAAATAAATGGCCAACACATGAATAAAATAAAAAAATAAAAATGAATACACTGAGCGCTATATGAAGTCAACCTATGTATATAAATATAAATGTATATGAATAGGATGCTTTCTAGTGCTGAGGATCGATTTCAGGTCTAAGGAACAGACTTGAATTTCATGACTTCAAGGAGGTGAGCTTCCCCTTTCCACACAGTGCAAAAGAGTTACCCAGACCATGAATTCTGATCCCAGTCCTGACAGAAAAAATGGCAGCTGCATACTTTGTGATGTCCAATTCTTAGGTATTTCATTCTGCCTCCATTTAATGAATGTGATTGTTTAAATGCTACATAAAATATTAATTAAAATTGATCAGTGTCCTATAATATAATTGTGTATTATTTTCTCCTAGAATGATTCATGAACTGCCCATTTAATCACATATACCACATGCCATTGGTATTCATATGGATAGGATTGAGTTTTTTAGGATCATCTGCCATTTGGAGGTGGCAGGACCAGGATATGGGCTCCAGCTCTCACTTCTTAAACCCGAGGATAAGGAAATCACCGGTCTGTCCAAGAACATCAGCAAGACCAATGATTGCACAGGCACCAATGGCTCTCAGCAGTCCTCCTTGATACTTGCAAAGCTGTGATAGGAGGATCATGGTCAAAGTCATCCTAGGCAGGAAAGTCGTTGAGACCCCTGTCCAACTTCAGTACCAACAAAGCCAGAAGTAGAGCCAGGTGGTTTCACTAGTGGAAAGCTAGCCTTGAGCAAAAGCAGCTCAAGGACTGTGCCCAGATCCTGAATTCAAGGTCAGGGACTGGCAACAATCAGACATACACAACAATCTGTGCAGCCATCCAGCTAAAGCAGGTCTCTCTTGTGTCCCCAACTGGATTGGACAGAATTTCATGTGAAAGGGGTGCTGTCATCTTGACTCTGCCCATTCTGCCTGCATCACAGGATTCCATCCACACCCCTATTCTTTTATGGTTCTTTCTGACCAATGGGAAACAAAAATAGTGGCCACGCCCATATTCCTTGCTGCCCGGTAGCAACCTGGATTCCCTCAGTTGGATGACACCACTACTGGCACTTGAGGAAGGTAGAGGTGGATGGGTAGTGAGCAAGATACTCGAGGCCACATTGGAGTAGAGTAGGAAATTGAGGTCCTAGACAGTGAGTGGGTGAATAGAGGATTTCCCAGACCATGGGAAAGTGGCCAGCCCATCTTTCCTGTCCCAGTGCTCAGATGTCTGAAACAACAGGACTCCATGAGAGAGCTGTGAGCATGAAATTGCCACAAGAACACCGGCAGAAGAATCCTCCCAACAGATCTGCAACATTCAAGAAAACTAAGAGCATGAAAAAGTGAAGAATCCCCAAGACAAACACCACTGTGAAGTATGATTCAAAGGAGAATCCAGCCAAATGTGATGCTGACCATGGGCCTCCCCTGCCTTTGGACACAGCCACAGCCACCACGGTCCAGAGTGTCAATGGTCCCGATAACACCAAGGATCTGCAGAGGTGTACAGACATGTGGTGCCCACCCTGGATCCCAGCAAAAGAACAAAAGAGTCGCTCTGTGCCAAGATCCAACCACTGAAGCAGGAAAAGACAGACCTGCAGGATGAATGGGAGTAAGAGAGAAGATAGCCCAACTGCACGCAGCAATGAAAAGGGAGCTAGAGATCCACAAAGCACCCATACAGAGGTTGGTTTGGGCAGAAAGTGATTTACAATGTTCACCAGCCCGCGTGCAGCAGGCGACCAATGACAGAGAAAGGGAGCATGAAGTTCGTACCAGCTGCCTGCAGACCGCAGAGAAGCACATGGCAGAGCTGGAGATGGTGATGTCTCTGGTCACTGCTCACAGAATGAGACCGAAATGTTTTTCGAACAGCTGAATGATGTGACCCTTCAGCTCGAGGAAAAGATCAGAAGCTTCAATGATTTGGAGCAAGTGAACACTGAGTTGCAGGAGAAGCTGGAAGCACTCTGGACACAGTGGAGCAACATGAAAAGCATAATCTGCAAGTTCCAACAAGCTCTGGTGGGGCGTGTGGTACTAAAGAGACTACTGGACAACCTGAGCTGGATGGTGACTGCAGTGAATCTAGAGAGAGACATCTTCACAGAAGACCTGAGCATTGATAGGTACGTGCAGAAAGAGGAGGCCTGGAGGCTGACCCAGTGGGCAAACCAACTGACAGGGAGAAGAATCAAGGGGAAAGGCAGGTTTTTGACCTAGAGAAGGAGCTGGGGAAATTGAGAAGGAAGCTGGCAGAGACATGGCCCCCTTTGGGACCATCTCCGGCCAAGCAGCAGATGTAGGCCCAGGCCTACTGCACCCAGATGGAGTTGAAAAACCTGGAGGAACAACTTCACATCCAGGTCCAGGAAAAGCAAAGGCTCCATTTCCAGAACACGGAGCAGCAGAAGCAACTGTGGAGACTGGAGGAGAAGGCCAAGGATAAGCAGGAGATCTGCAAGATCCCATGATGCGCATGAGTGCAACAGACAGATGGAAGAACAGCTGGCCCTGCTTTGGGACAATCTACACATGGTGAGCAGTGAGGAGAAGCTAGCCAAGATCTTTGACTCATAGCAGCAGGTGAAGGAACATCTGTGGGAACAGCTGGACCACACAGAGGAGAAGACAGTGGAATGGAAAGATGTGGCTGAGAGAGAGCGCCAAGCAGATTGGGAGCTGCAGGAGCAGCAGGAGCAGTCCCTGGCTCAGCTGCAGGATCTCAGAGCCACCTGTGAGCTGCACATCACCTCCAATGAGTAGCTGAGCTCCGAGAAGGAGGCCCTAGATAGGCAGCACCTAGAGAGGCAGACCCAGCTGCTGGAGCAGCTGAAGCAAGTGCAGTCCCACCAACTGTGGGACAAGGTGGTGCTCTCAAAGTGGCCTGGAAGTGACCAAACCAGAGGAGGAGAGCCTGCAGGCCCAGCTGAGCTTCCTGGCTTTACCTGGAGAAGGGAAAGTTGAGAGCCCTGGAGAAGCAAAAGGTGAGGAGGCAACTCCCCCAGATGTGACCATCACAGAGGATGGAAACATCCCCCAAACAGTGATGGGGCTGTCTCCTGGCTGAAATCCACAGGGGGAAACTTCTGCACCAAGAGTGGCAGGCCCACTGCGGGTGCCCAGTCCACCTGGCAGCTCAGTGCCAGAGAAAGCTGGAGGCACTGGCGCCCCACCCTGCGAGCTGGCACCACACCATACGTGGAAATGGGAAGCAGGACACGTGGGCGTCTGAGAAGAAAATCTACTTTGTCCACTACCTGCCTATTGTGGTGGACTTCCGGAGTCCAGTGGATGAGCTACACCATCGATGCAGCCAGATGTTGGCACACATCTGCACCATCGAGGACTCCTTCGTGGTGTGCAAAGAGCAGATATTCGTCCTCAATGAGCTGTGTCAGGAGAAAGCTGAGCACATGTGCTGGCTGTCCCAGGTGAAGATGAAGAGGAGAGAGCTGTGGGAGCCCTGTGGTTCCTCTCAGGGGAAGGCATGGACAGCAGGCACCAGATGCCGGCACAGGCTAAGTCCCCCGCCACCACCACTGCTTCAGACACCTCAAGCTCTGGGGTGGTCAAAATGAGGGAGGAGCAGAAAGGTTTAGAAGAATTGCCACTTCAAAGCAGTGTGGAAACTGCCAAAGGACAGGTCGGGGTACCCTACCCCATAGAAGACTCCCCCATGGAGCGCATCCTGCCGCAGAAGCCACACATGCAGATCACCCACAGCTCACAGGCTCAGGCAAGGAGTGTTCCCTCCCTTTCTTCTGTAGACTGATGCAGATGATGACTCTCTGTGTGACATACTGACTCTCAAAAGCCTCAGGAGCCACCACAAGTAGGTGGCCAGGTGGCCTTCTCTCAGGCCTCCATCTGCCAGGTGATGGGAAGAGTAAACTGCAGATAGGGTAGGGAAGAGGCTGCCGAGAGGTGGCCCATATTCAAGGGACATCTAATGGACCATTGTTGGCCAGGGAAGAGGCCCATATTATGATTATCACAAAGAATGAATTGTTTTCAAAGGGAAACAAGCCTCCAAAAAAGATTTGTTCTTCCAGTCCTGCGGCTTGAACTCAGGGCCTGGCCACTGTCCCTCAGCTTTTTTCTCATGGCTAACACTCAACCAGTTGAACCATAGTGCCACTTCTTGTTTTCTGATGGTTCATCGAGGATAAGAGTCTCACATACTTTCCTGCCCAAAATGGCTTTGAACTGTGGTCCTCTAGATCTCAACTTCCAGAGTAGCTACAATGACAGGCATGTGCCACCAGTGCCCAGCATGTGACACCTTTTGAAGACATCTTGGCGATTCTGTAAAGGGAGCCCCAGAGGTCCTGGATAGACCTTGACCCACTCAAGGAGCTGTGATGGGGGAAAGCTGATGTTCTAGCCATTCTGTTCCCCAAAATTAAAGAATACCCAAAGATTGCAGTGTAAAAATCTGATTTTGCATTCATGTGGTGTGTGTGTGTGTGTGTGTGTGTGTGTGAACTCAGGGCCTAGGCTCTATCCCTGAGTTTTCTTGCTCAAGGCTAGTGCTCTTCTACTTGAGCCACAGCCCCACTTGCTTTTTGATGATTAATTGTAGGTAAGTCTCTCAAGTGCATTCCCATCCATGGTGGCTTCAAAGCATGATGGGGGCCCCAGGGAAGCAAGAGTAAACACAACTCACAGGTACAATCCCTATGGTGGGTGACTCTTGCCCCCTTGTAGCCAGATGCAGGACATGCGGCCACGTGCCATCGTGGGGGACTATTGTCATCTAGAGTTCAATTGGGGGATGTGACCAGGCCCAAGCTGACTTTTGCCCACCGTGAATGTTGATTCCAGAGCAGGTCTGTTTCACCCTAGGCCAAGAGAGTTCCAGGAGGCCCGGCTTCCAGGAGAACAAGGAAGGGAGAGGTCAGCTCCAGGCCAAGCTAAGAGCCTTTGGCCATAGATACCCCAACTTGGCCTTCCTGATTACTGTAAGGCCTGTCAAAGAACAATCCCCCCGAAAAAAAAACAAAATTGGAGCCATGTCTCAAAATAGTAGAGCTCTAACATTGAACCAAAGAGATCAGAGACAGGGCCCCCACGCTGTGAGTTCAAGACCCCTAGCTGACCCTCCTCCATAAAACATAGGTTAGTTAAAGGTGAACTAGTAGGATTTGTGAAGTGTTTCTGAAGAATGGTGATACAGAAGAAAGCACCCTAATTCTAATGATAACTGAACTTGTGACATACAGCTATATGCTGAGTCCTTCACAGGGTGCTGTTTTCTGAGTCCTTCCTACATGGGGGTTTTGTGCTGAGTCCTCAAAAAGCATTTTGTGTGCTGAGTCATCACAAAGGGTGCTATATAATGAGTCCTTGAGAAGAGTGGTCTGTGCTGGGTTTTTCAAAGGGTGCTGTGTGCTGAGTCCATTACACAATGTACTTTATGCTGAGTCCTTCAAAAAGTGCAGTGTGCTAATTCATCCCAAAGGGTGCTATGTGCTGAGCCCTTAAGAAGGGAGGGACAGATGAATTTTTTAATGGGTGCTGTGGGCCGAGTCCTCTACACAGGGTACTTTTGCTGAGTCCTTCAAAGGGAGCTGTATGCTGAGTCATCCCAATTGGTGCAATGTGCTGCATCCTTGAGAAGAGTGAGATGAGGTGAGTTTTTCGAGTGCTGTTTGCCGAGTCCTTTATACAGGGTGCTCTGTACTGTCCTTCAAATGGCGCTGTGTGCTGAGTCCTTCCACAGGGTGGTATGTGCTGAGTCCTTCAAAACACTGCTATGTGCTGAGTGTTTTAAAGGGTGCTGTCCACTGAATGTTTTACACAGGGTGCTACATACTCAGCCCTTCAAAGAATGGTGTGTGTGGAGCCTTAACACATGGTGCAATGTGCTGAGTCCTGGGAAAGAGTGCTACGTGCTGTGTTTTTCAAAGTGTGCCATGAACTGAGTCCTATACACTGCGTGCTATGGACTTCCTCTTTCAAAGGGAGCTGCATGTTGAGTCATCCCAAAGGTTACTATATGCTAGGTCCTTCAAAGGGTGCACTGTGCTGAGTCCTTCACACAGGGTGCTTTGTGCTGTTTTTTGAAATGTTCGATGTGCTGAGTCATCCCAAGGGGTGCTAGGTTCTGAGGTAGTTATCCCCAACAATCTCTCTCTCTCTCTCTCTCTCTCTCTCTCTCTCTCTCTCTCTCTCTCTCTCTCTCTCTCTCTCTCTCTCTCTCTCTCTCACACACACACACACACACACACACACACACACACACACACACACCCCTACATACATACACACAGGGGTAATCGTGTACCTGCTTGATGTGTGGAGTGGAGAGGAATGGAGGAGAGTCTCCTCCAGTAGTGGGGCTGAGGGGAGATTTGAATCCCTGGGCAAGTGTTAGGGTTGGTGGGGATTGCTGAGCTGAGGTGAGGCAATTCCCATGGCCTGGAAGCATTAGGGCCCAGTCAGGGCTGCTCTTTTAGGCAAGGGTGGGGGCGGGGCTGAGGGGAGTGGGGGGCGGGTCTGAGGGGAGTTGGGGGCAGGGCTGAGGAGAGGAAAGGGTGGGACCGAGGGGAGGAGGAGGCAGGGCCCGGGGGCTTAATGTGGTGGTAGCAGTGGCCAGGGGCTCTCTGTGGCAGGCATGCATGCATAGAGGGGTTGAAGTGGCCCGCAAGAGAAGTGGAGGCAGAGAGAGAGAGAGAGCAGAGAGGAGTAAGTACATGCAGGAGAGGAAATAGCTTCACTGGCTGGCTGAGGCCTCAATTGAAGTGAAGGTCCTTATTGGGAGTGCAGAGCATGAGGAGCTAGCACAGCAGACACATCACCTCAAGCAGCCCCTCAGTGGCGTGGTGGCCTGAGCTGTCCCAAGTCCAAGGTTCCAATTATCATGGTGTTGGCAGTGGCCACAGAGGAGGAGGCCACTGAGGAGGAGGCAGCTGAAGAGGCAGCCTTGGCGGCAGCAGTGGCAGAGACAATAGCCACATAGGCAGAAACACGTCTGGCTGAGGATGAGGCAGGAGCTGAGTTGTCTGCAGCTGCAGGGGAGGAGAGGCCGAGCTCGCCCTACCATTTGCCCTCAGATCCCGGCCCTCCCCAAGGTGCTGCATTTCAAAAATGGCGCTGCCAGCCTAGACCCAGGGAGCCTCTCTCAGTTGCCTGGCTGAGATAAAGCACCCCTGGCTGGCTTGTCTCAGGACCTGGTCCAGGTCCCTGGTCCTCGGACTCTGGGCCTGCCACACCTGGAGCTGCTGCCTACAGCTTCTCCCAGCAGCACATGTGAGTGGCCACCCTGTGGGCCCACATCCTGGGACCCCATTGCCCAGCGAACCCCTCGAGCCCCCCTCCTAGCCTCCCCCATTCTGCAGACCTGGACCTGTGCCTCCGACCTCCCCTCTCCTGTCCCACCTGTGCCTCCCCTGCATCCCACAGTACACCCTGGTTCTGCCGCAAATGCACCCCAGGAGTGGGGGTAGGGTGGGTGGCAACCCCAGGATCCCTCTCATGTCCCTAGTCGCCATTGTCCCAGGAAACGGGGAGATACAGTGTTGGGTGAGGAGGGGTCGCCAGAGAGCTCCTGGCCTGGAGTAATGGAACCACACAGCCACACATCTGCACCCTTCCTCACCTTGGTGGGAACCTGGTGGCTTTAGTCAGAGATGGGGAGCAGTATCTCCAAACCTGCCTTCTCAGGTCTTTTCCTTTTTTCTGGGGGTGGAGGTGTTGGATGCAGAAGATAGACCCCCTTGCTGTGTGAGCCCTTGTCCTCTATGCTTGGTCACCATTTCACCTGAGGAAGGTCCCAGAAGAGCACACTAAGGAGGTGAGTGCACTGGGGGTCAGATAGAAGATGAATATCTGGGAGGAACATACCCTCTCCCACACACAAACAGACTATTTTCCCCACCCCAGCTGTCATCAGTTCTCACAGGGTGATCACATTTCCCAGCTCTGTCAGAATCTGCTGGTGCTCCCGGTGACCACAACCACACTCATACAGCCAGACACCCTGCTCTGGTGTGTTGAGTTGGAGCTAATTCAAGGGTTGGGAATGTGTCTGCCAAACATAATTAGGGAATGAGATGGGTGGAGTAGGGCAGAAGATGTGAAACTAGGAGGGTCTGGTGGGTGGCTAATGGTGTGACATGGCACATGGTTAACCACAAGCAAGGATGAGAGGGGAATCTTATCCAGGGCATTGGCGGTGTCCATTGGCATGTGGGCAGGGGTCTCCAGGCCCCCACTTGTGGCATGGATTCCCTCCTAGGTCAGTGCACCGGTGGGCAGTCCTCCCTGGAGTCCTGTAGACTCCAATCTGTGTCCTGCCTGGGCCGTTTCCAGCTGGGCAGTGGTAGGCAAGTGCATTCCTCCTGCTGAAGCCTGCATGGTATCAGGCCATGGAAGTTAGCTAGGGCTGGCTGAATGCCAGTTTCTGTAACCTGCTGTAGGCTATCTGGAAGGAAAAGGGGACCACTGACTTTGGAAGCCTTTAAGTATGATTGGGACAACTGAAATGCCAGCTTTTCCAGGATTTTTTCTTTAAGCTGGCAATTATTACTAATGACTGGGATTATGGGTCAAATTAGATGGACCATTTCAGCTGCCAAACAATGATGTTCAAAGCGGCACGGGTAGAGTTCCCAAGCCAGATCATCTCCGGTCATGAGCATCCTGTTTTGACTGCCTTCCTCTAGCAGCTGCTGATTCTCCTCTGGTTTTCTCTAGGGTGACCACCACAGTCAAGGACATCATGGGGAGCAGAGATGGTGACCTCGCCATCCCCAGCCTGCCAGCTGTGAGCAGAGACGATTCCCAGCACCTGCACTGGAATCTGGGAGATTCAGAGAACCGGAATGCCTCAAGGATCGTTTCTCTGCAACATGAAACTTGGGGGCCCGATGTGGTCGACCATCCTGTCTGGCCCCAGGGGGAGGAGAGGAGGCCGCTTGAGCCAGGCTTTCACCTCACATGCCTCATTCACACCTTAGGGAGGAATTGAGTGCCAAACTGTGGGTCAGCCGCTGGACAAAGATTTTTGAGAAGAGAGGCATCACAGAGGCCCCAGAATCCAGCGAGTACATTGTGGCTCACATTCTCAGAGCCAAAAGAGTTAAGTGCAGTGGCACCCATAGAGCAGGACAAAGGATGAGGGAGAATTGTGGAAGAGCTACTTCAGGCTTCGACATCTCCCCCACCAACCCTCCACCCCCAGGATGCTTACTTGAGTTGGATGGGAGTTTTCTGTAATATTGTCATAGACAGATGCTCATTTATTTATCCAACAAACCGTTACAGTGAGTGCCAGGTCCAGGTGGTCATAGAAGATGAAAGGTTCCAAAAGACATGAAGAAATCTTGGTTTGAGTTGGATGCTGGTGCTTCACACCTGTCATCCTAGCTACTTAGGAGGCTGAGATGGGAGGACTGAGACTTAAGTCCCAGGAAGAAAAGCCAGTAAAACTCTTATCTCCAACGAACTACCAAAAAGAAAACGCCAGAAGTGGATGAGTGGCTCAAGCTGTAGACTGTTGGCCCTGAGTAAAAAGGCTCAGGGACAGCACCCAGGCTCTGAGTTCAAGGCCCAGTAATGACACAAAAAAGGAAAGAGAAAGAGAGGAGGGAAGGATGGAGGGAGAAAAGGAGAAAAGGAAGGAAGAATGGAACATGCAAGCCTTGGTTTGGAGTCCCTGGATCAAGGGAGCCAAACATTCATAATCACTGTGGGGACAGTTTCAGAGCCTAAAGCCTGTATGTAGGACCAAGCCACTGACCCTCAGCAACTTCATGACATCCAGGAGCTGTGTGGTCACCGACTGCAGAAGGAAACAGCCTTGGGTAGACCCTAGTGTTCAGGGTGTGTCACCAAATATCAGTGTCCCCTAGCCCACCGAGTTTATTTTCTAGTCATATAAAAAGAAATTATCCAAAGGATAGGGAGGTATAGGCTGAGGGAATGTCAAGAGGGGGGTTGCAAGGGATAAGCAAGAAGATGAAGAGGGAGGATGATCCCAGGTTAGGTGTGTCAGGCCATTGGAGCCCTGATCTCACCTAACAACTTAGACTATCAGTGATAGAGACTTTGACCCAGACACATGGCTGTTAAAAGTCCTGGCACTTAGGGTTCGCCATTGACCAGCTGGCTGTCATTCACTGCTGGATGCCTGTGTGGTACATCCTTGGGGACTGGGACTTCTTCTGGCTCAATCTGAAGATGACACCCCCAGTGTTCATTCCTTGACAAGAGACAGAGGTAAGCCTGCCACTGGCACAGCACATCCAGAGAATGAGGGGGGAAGTCAGACCCGTGTTGCCCCAAGACTTCCTCTAGGGGACTGTAGGGCCCTGTGACTGCCATTCTCAGAGATAGAGGTGGGACCCTTTGCTGGCTCAATCTTTAGTCTAGATGACATATCTGGGATTCAGAGAGGACTGACTGAAGGTGGGGCAGGGCTGGGTAGAGGCTGGTAGGAAAACCAGAGGCACTGAGGTCTGAGCAGGGTTGTTTCATTGAGGATACTCACAACCCAGGAACATTCCTGGGATGGTTAGGCCTTTTCTCCTTCCCGAGAGAGAGGGACCTACAGCCCTCCAGTCTGCATCCCTTGACCAAGAAATCCTTTCAATCCCATATCTTGTGGCTGGATAACTAGACTACAACTGACTGCCCAGTGTCAAAGGATCTTGAGTCCTTGATGAGGTCACGGGATCCTCAGTATGAGATTGTACTTGAATGTCCTGACTTGGTGCATGGTCAGTCCCATCTAAGACTGCCATAATCTAGGACATAGAATCTAGAGAATCAGAGCAAGATGGGGTCTATTCTGTGAGTCTTGAGTATTATGTGTGAGCTTTGAGCTCCCGTGTGCCCATCTGCTTCCCTTTCTTGGGTGGATCTATGCTAGAAAAAGTTTATAACTAGGGCCTGGGTCCCATCCCTTGTGTTATGCTCAAAGCTAGCACTCAGCCATTTGAGCCACAACTCCACTTCCAACTTATTTGGGTGTTTAGTTAGAGATAAAAGTTCTCATGGACTTTGCTG
Source organism: Dipodomys merriami (assembly GCF_024711535.1). Taxonomy (NCBI): domain Eukaryota; kingdom Metazoa; phylum Chordata; class Mammalia; order Rodentia; family Heteromyidae; genus Dipodomys; species Dipodomys merriami. Next base: position 874,340 of record NW_027206017.1, read on the forward strand.
AAAAGGGTGCATCCAAATGCAGTCCTCAGATCTCAGTCTCCTGAGGGGATAGAATGACAAGCTTGGAAAAGTATCTTTGGCCAGGTGCCAGTGTCTCATGTCTATCATCCTAAGTACTCAGGAGTGGAAATCTGAAGGTCACGGTTCAACTCAAAGCCAGCTTAGGCAGGAACGACCCTCATTTTGGTTAGGGGGTGGGGTTCAGAGGAAAGACCTCAGACCTGACACCTCCCGGGGGACATTTGTTCTTGTGACAGAGCCAAGTCATTGCTGTGGATAAGGATGAATCCGCCATCAGACTGACCTGGAACAATGCTTAAAGATGGGTAAGCTGTTGAAGTATCAAACCCACTCATGTCTGCTTCCCATTCCCAGCAAGGAGGTGCACTGTGGGTGGCACAGCCCTGGGCCAAAGAGATTATAAATGGATGGTGGCGGTCAGGAGCTTGTGGCTCCCACCCATCATCCTGGCTATTCAGGAGTCTGAGGTCTGATGGTCGTGACTCAAATCCAGCCCGGGCAAAAAAGTCCTTGAGATTCTTATCTCTCATAAACCACCTCCCCCCCCCAAACCCACACAGAAAAAAGCCAGATGTGGTGGTGTAGCTCAAGTAGTAGAGCCTCAGCCTTCAACAAAAGAAGCTCAGGGATAACACCCACGCCCTGAATCCAAGCCTTAAGGCTCACACAATCATCATAAAATAAATGAACAGTGTACACCTTTTATCTGACTACCAAGAAAGATGGATTCAGTCTTCTAGCTGGCTGGTACTTCTAGCCAAAGGTAAGGGACTTCCCTTGATATTCCCCTAAACCTCTCCTTCTCTCCATTATCTGTCCAGGCTTTGGTTGCAGGACAGAATTCAGATCATCCCCCAGGATATGACCTAAAATACACTTGCCCATCCACCTTCCTTGGGGTCAGTATCCTGGATGCACACCCTGCTGAGAGGATGAGGCACCACAGAGATACGGGTAGGTATCTCTGACACTTACACACACACACACACACACACACACACACACACACACACACACACACACACACACACACACACACAAATACCCCTAGCCAACTCAGACTAGCCTTTTCCAAAGACAATTTATCTCTTTGGATTAACTGACCTAGGAGAGGATTTTGATCCCCAGTAACTGATTATTTTAACTTGGGCTTGCTAGTTGACTGGAGATATACAGGAGCAAAAAAAAGCATTTGGTGCCATTCACCTGGGGCTCAGGCTCATCCATGTCATACTGGCTACTCAGGAGGCTGACATCTGAGGATCACTATTTGAAGCCAGCCATAAGCTGAAAAGACCGTGAGACTCTACTCTCCATGGAACCACCAAAAAGTCAGAAATTGAGCTGTGGCTCAAGAGGTAGAGCACCAGCCTTGAGCAATACAACTCAGAGATTCTGCTCCCAGATCCTCAGTTCAAGCCAACACAAAGAAATGGCCCTGTTTTATGACCACAAACTGCCTGGGCTTTGAGTACCCTCTCTTGGAGTGTGATAAAACACCTGTCCCTGGATGGTGTATCAGGGCCTTCAGAAATCCAGTAGTGGAACCCAGGCCTGCCCCTTTGTGCACTCTCAACACACACTGGCCAGAAGGCAGAGTGTGAAAAAGCCGGCAGCCTGCAGAGCAGAGAGGCTCCAGCTCTGCCAAGGTGATCAGAACGGGCTTCTTGGAGGCAGCACTTGAAAAGGGGGTCCTGCTTAAGAAGGAGGATCTGACAGGAAACACAGAGAGCAAAGGTGCTGCAGATGATGGACAGCATAGCAGAGCATGTTCATTTCCAGCCAGGGCTGCAGGTGAGAGACTCGGTACAGTTGTGTGAGTCTTGGTATAGATGTGTGAGACTGTCCCGATGCAGTTCTCCAAGGGACCTTGGTGACATGAGGATGGCTATGCCCTGAAGCTCTTAGTAGACCCATCCATGCTTTGTGTCTCCTTCTTTGACAGAGGGGACCTGGAAACTCTTCTGTCCCGAGCACCCCTGGACCCAGTTATCAGCAACCCTCCCAATGTCTCCCACCACGACATGGAGCAGCTGGCCCCCGAAATCTGCAGGTATCTGTTGGGTGGGGTGGGGAGATAGAGGGCAGGCCCCAGAAATCCTAGTGGGTCTGATCTTCCCTGGACGACCAGTCCATCAGAGGAAGCAGATGGGAATTTAGAGAGGGCTAGTGGTGTGGAGGGGGCCCTTTAAAGCCTATGGCCCTACCCAAATTCTCAGCCTCCCTTTGCTGTTCATGAGGGAGGTAGAGGAGTGTCTAGGTAGTAGCATCTAGAGGAGGACTAAGTGGAAATTATGAAGGACGAGATACCATAAGCTGTGTGCCAGTGGCTCATGCCTGTCATCCCACGCCTATCATCCTGGCCACTCAGGAGGCTGAGATCCAGAGGATCTCATTTCCCAGCCCAGGCAGGAAAGTACCATGAGAGCCTCATCTCCAATCCAACTGGAAGTGGAGCTGTGGCTCAAGTGGTAGAGCACTGGCCTTGAGGAAAAAGAGACATCAGAGACCGTACCAAAGCCCTGAGTTCAAGCCCCTCAACCCACAAGAAAGAAAGAGAGAGAGAGAGAGAGAGAGAGAGAGAGAGAGAGAGAGAGAGAGAGAGAGAGAGAGAGAGAGAGAGAGAGAAAGAAAGAAAGAAAGAAAGAAAGAAAGAAAGAAAGAAAGAAAGAAAGAAAGACAGAAAGACAGAAAGAAAGAAAGAAAGAAAGAAAGAAAGAAAGAAAGAAAGAAAGAAAGAAAGAAAGAAAGAAAGAAAGAAAGAAAGAAAGAAAGAAAGAAAGAAGGTAAGAGATGGTGAAGTAGTAGGGGTGCTCTGGTTGGGAGAACAGGTGCTGGCCTCACTGTACAGACATTTCTAAGAACTCCCCAGGTTTGCCCCAGTGTGAAGCCATGCCTTACCAAGAACTCCAGAGGTCGTGGCCTGTGGCAGGCAGGGACTGGATGAATGGTAGCAGGTGTGGGATGGTAGAAGCTGATATCTGAGGATCGTGGTTCAAAGCCAACTTGGGCAGGGAAATCTGTGAGACTTTATCTCCAGTGAAACACCAGAAATCCAGAAGTGGCACTGTGGCTCCAGTGGTAGAGCACTCACCTTTAGATGAAGAGCTGAGGGACTGCACACAGGCCCAGAGTTCAAACCCCATGACCGACAAACAAAAGTAAGGTAGCTGAGATTTCTGCATAGTGGTGTGTACATTTAGGAAGTGCCAAGCTATGTTATGAGCCATTTCAGACTTGTGAGAGACCTGGAGTTTTGTCTACAGTTGGTTTGAGGATAGTAATGCCATCTTCTTGTGGGTGGGGATGGTCAGGGTCCTCAGGGACTGCTGAGGCCTTGGGCTTCCTGTGTGCATGCGCGTGTTTGTGTGTCTTTGTGTGTGTGTGGGGGGGGGGTTCCCTCATCTTCCTCTGTCCATTTCCTGAGCTGCCTCTTTCTGATCTCGGATAGTGCCCCTCCTCCACACTGATCTTCCCTTTAGCCCCCTATCAGGGTCAACAATGAGTCCTAAATTGCCAGAGGCCTGGATTCCAGCTTTTCTTTGGGGCTCAAGTCAGGCCTGTCCAAATCTTGGGGCACCTCCAGAGGATTCTGGGTCAACAAGGCCAGCTTGCATAAGTTCTCCCCTGCATAAGTTCTCTCCATCGGTGTGTAGGAAATGTCAACATATCTTGTTGCAGCAAAGTCTATCTTCCCACCTGAGCTTGGCCTCTCATGTCCTTCTAGACAATTCTGGATGCCCAGAATACAGATGCACACACTTTAAATTCTAAGTCCAGGAAACTGGGGGGATTAGAGACTAGTATGGCCAATACCTCAATGTTCTGGGACATTAGCCTTGACCTGGCTTTGCCCCCCTTGTTGTATGTTCACTTTTAATCCATTGCTGGCCCCACACCAGCCACTTATGGCAATGTTGTGAACTGGCAGGAATGGAAGTGAGATACAGGGTGACCAAAATCTGGATTTATGGCTTGATTGGACGTGGAGTGGGGGTAGAGAGTGTCTTAAAAAAATCTTAGAGCTGGAACTCAGGATCTAGGCAAAGTCTCTGAGCTTCCTTTGCTCAAAGCTGACAATCTACCACTTGAACCACAGCTCAACTTTCATTTTTTAGTAGTTTAGTGGAGAGAAGAGTCTCACGGATTTTACTGCCTGGGATGGCTTCAAGCTGCCATCCTAAGAGCTCAGTTTCTTAAGTAGCTAGGATTGCTGGTATGAGCCATTGGACCCTGCTAAGGAAATGTGTGTGTGTGTGTGTGTGTGTGTGTGTGTGTGTGTTGTGTGTGTGTGCATGTGTGTGTGTGTGTGTGTGTGTGTGTGTGTGTGCGTGTTTGCATGTGTGCCTGTGATTGTGTGAGTTTGCAGGCTGGAACTCGGATCCTAGGTGGTATCCTTTAGCAGGTTTGCACAAGGTTGGTGCTCTACCACTTGAACTACAGTACACATCAGCTCTCTGCAGCTACTGACTGTGTGGAGAACAAAAAGCTCAAACCTGATCTTATTTCTTTGACCTCAGGGGAGGGTATGATTCCTGTGAAGCCTGGAGGAGTAGGGGTGGGGTAGGAGGGGTAAATTTACGTGGGTGCTAGGCTGGGAGAGAGATCCTCTGTCTTTAGCCAAGAAGGACAGTGTGGGCAGGTGCTAATAGGTCATGCTCTCATATTCCTAGCTACTCAGAGATCTGATTAGCTGAGATCTGAGGATTGCCATTAAGAGGCAGCCCAGCTAGAAAAGTGTGTGAGACTCTCCTCTCTCAATAACCACCCAAAAGCTGAAAGAAAAGCTGTGACTCAAGTGGTAGAGTGCTAGCTTTGAATGAAAAGAACTGAGGGACAGATACCCGGCCCTGAGTTCAAGCCCTAATTCTAAGATGCGCCCACACACAGAAAGGTGATAATGATGAGCTGAGCCAGAACTGGGGGAAGTCCTGAGGCATACTAGTAGTAAATTCTTAAGCCAGTTCAAGTGTTTCTCCCTAAGTCCTTCTTGGGCTGAGGGGTCTGTGCCATGGCAGTAACTTCGATGGAACCTGCCCCTCCTTCCATGCATGCGGACACAGAGCCAAGGGAAACGACACTATGGATGCTCCTTTGTAGTAGGCCAACGATTTGCAGACCTTCATCTGACCCTGAGCACTGGTGAGGAAAGCAGGGCTCTGAACCCTGGGACTCCTGGGATAGCAACTGCTACAAGCATCAGCCAGCTGGCTGTGGATTGGTGAGCCCACAATTCTTTCATGAGCCCAACTCAACACCCACTCGGGGTGTGCCTGACAGATTTTCACTCTTGTGATACCACATGAGCAGATGTTACCTGCCATGCCAGCTTGCAGCATTTGTACCTCCTTGCCCCAAACTCTGGTCTGAGAAGTTGATTTACTGCTCAGATCCACACTGGGCCCATGACAGATGCAAAGGAGCTGTGAAAAATAGACTTCCAGCCACAGGAAATGACTGGGGTACATGGTGAAAAGAAAAGCTAATCTTCCCCCCTGGGCCCCATTCTGGGACTCCACACTCTTTCATACCGGTGCCTCAAGTACAAACCATGACCCATCCTTGAATGTCCTGCCAAACTTGTCTGAAGCCACAGAACCTTCATTCCACACACACCACCTGCTCTATACCACACCGCAGGACCTTTGCCCATTCTGTACCTTCTGCCTGAGGCTCTCTGTCCTGTTCTAAGCCTTAGAACTCCTGTGGAATTTTGGCACTGGTTATATCACCTCCTGGAGCAAATCTTTCCTTCCTATCTCTCTCTAGAGGTAGAACTTGTGCAGGCTTACTGGCAAATGCTCTATCTTGTGTGTGTGTGTGTGTGTGTGTGTGTGTGTGTGTGTGTGTGTGTGTGTGTGTGTGGAGTTCTGGTGTCAACTTCTAGTGCATTGTGGTCCCTGGGTAAGGGTCACAAAATCACCAGGACACAAGGGATGCAGCGTGCAAACAACAATTGCCACTGCATGCTGTGTTTTATTGTTAGTGGGTATTTAAAGACAAGCAAGCATAATCTTTGCCAAGATTTGATCAGAAGACATTCACACAAAAAATTTCAACAGATACATTTTTACATAACCTATGAGACAATGTCTAGGTATATTATTATCTAAACTATTTTAGAGCAAGCTAAAACCTCTTCTCCAATCTCAGGAAAATGCTTGACCAGTTGTTCATCTATGCTTAAGCAAGCAGAAGAGCCACTTCCTCAGCTCCCAGGAGTCTGTGACATGTGTTTTGAGATAGGGAGAGAGAACATTTTCCCTCTCTAGCCCAGGAGTCTGTGACATGTGTTTTGAGATATGGAGAGAGAACATTTTCTCTCTCTAGCCTGGCGTTCCAAGAGCTTTCCTAATCCCAAACACAATCCTCAGATAATCCTGAGGCTGGAGCCTGCATCATTCTTACCCCTCAACATAGACCCCGATTCTTCACATTCTGGGGTTTGAATTCATGGCCTGGACGCTATCCGTTAGCTTTTCTGCTCAAGGTCAGCAGTCTACTACTTGAACCACAGCTCTACTTCTGGCTATTTGGGTGTTCAATTGGAGAAAAGCGTTTCATGTAGACTTTCCTGCTTGTAATTGTGATCCTCAGATCTCAACTTCCTGAATAGCTGAGATTACAGGGGTGAACCACCAGCAGCTGCCCTCCACCTCTTACCTCTCACCTCGACCCTCCTGAGACCCATAAGAATATGTCTCACCAGGCTCACTTTTTTCTTGTTTTGCCGGTCATCGGGCTTGAACTCAGGGTCTGGGTATGTTCCTTAGCTTCTTTTGCTCAAGGCTAGCCACAGTGCCACTTTTGGCTTTTTCTGTTTCTGTATTACTGAAGAATCAAACCCAGGGCTTCGTGTATGCTAGGTAACCACTCTATTGCTAATCCACATTCACAGCCCAAGGCTGACTTGTAACCGGAGTTATGAGGGTGGGATTTATTGGCTTACCCATTTTGGCATAGGAATCGCTGACTAATTCATATTTTGCTGACATTTTGGACCAGTCTGTGACTCTGCAATGAGGAATGATGAATGAGTGAGAGCCACCAGGCCCTAGAGGTCTAGGCTCACATTCTACATAGGGATAGATAATATGGATCCAGAACCTTCAACCACTCCTACAGCCTAGGAACTCTGAGGGCTTGTCCCGGGTTGCCCAAGTTGGCTGGGCTGAGCATGGGCAACCTGCTGAATGCCCATCATCCATACATCATCCATTCATACACAGAGACATGGAGTGATTGCCTCCTTTTGTGGGGGGCAGTTCTGTGTTTGTACCATTAGCCTAGGCCCTGTCTCTGAGCTCCTATTGCTCCAGGGTAGCACTCTGAAACTTGAGCCACAATTTCACTCATGTTTTGTTTTTTTTTTTTTTCCCCCGGTGATCTGTTGGAAATAAGAGTGTCACCGACTTTCTTGCCCTTGCTGAATTCAAAATGGCATTCTCTACATTCTCAGCCTCCTGAGGAGCTAAGATTATAGGCAAGAGACATTGACACCTGGATTTCTTTTCTTCTTGTTGTTCTTTTTTTAATTGTGACAATCTGAAATCTTCACGGTGTCATTCCAATGGTTTGCATTCGAAGTAAACTACCCAGCCTTGGAGTTCGCATGCTAGGATTGCCACCCACAAATGGAGGGAGATCCTGACAAACTCATTCCTATTCGTGAGAATGCTAATGGAATGCTA